>NC_090440.1:1877996690-1878299815 GCF_031143425.1 Pleurodeles waltl | reverse complement strand
CTGAGACAACTACACACACACCACAAACACCCATACATCTTTGACGCACCCCACACCCCACCACATCACATAACACCCTCTGCACAATACACACAACACAACACCCATATCCCCAAAAAGGCACCCCTGTTTCACAGATGAGGAGTTGCGGGTCAGGGTAGAGCCACAGCTGTTTGGAGCAGAGGTACAGCAAATATCCATTGCCAGGGAGATGGAGCTATGGTGGAGAATCGTGGACAGGGTGAACGCCATTGGACAGCATCCAAGAACAAGGGATGACATCAGGAAGAGGTGGAATGACCTACAAGGGAAGGTATGTTCCGTGGCAGCAAGGCACTAGGTTGCCATCCAGAGGACTGAGAGTGGGCTGGGGTGGCTGACTGACCAGTGGTCCCTGATGGGCCAAGTAGTTCATCCAGATCCTGAAGTCCAGAGTTACTGTCATCATTGAACCACAGTTCACAGCATGGGAGGGGCAAGTCTTGGCAATTCTGTATCCTGAAGGACTCACTGGAGTAGCCAGAGGACTGGACACTGGTGAGTCAATATTTACTACTTATCACCCCCATACCTGCATGCCATCTCACCCCCTCACCCTCACTCCCATCACTCCACTCCATCCCACACACTGAACCTACACATATGACTAACCCCAATGCCAAACCCTGCATGCTATACAAATGCATCGACAGCCCTCCCAGCCCTGCATGGACAAGCATGCACAGCATAGAGAACTAACAAGCACACAATCCATCATCATACACAAAGGTGGCAGGGCAACAGCAACAATAGAGGGGAAGCAAGGGATGTACAATATATCACAGACCTGAAGTTTAATACATCACTTACATCTCCACAGGTGCCCCAGCTAATCTCAGCGGTGAGGAGGTGCCATGACTAACCAGTCACCCAACAGAAGATGCCCCCAATGATGACAGTAACTCTGGACTTCAGGATCTGGATGAACTACTTGGCCCATCAGGGACCACTGGTCAGTCAGCCACCCCAGCCCACTCTCAGTCCACCACAGAGCCTCCTCCATAAGTATCCAACACCACAGCACCCACCCAACGTCCCCACACCTCTGTCCCCAGGACACGTCAATCAGCAGTGTGCCCACCTGTACAGGGACCCCAGTCCACACCTCACACCCAAGACAATCAGGGACCTGGGTTCAGTGGGCACACCATTCAGGGGACAGAGGCACAGGGGAACAGGGACACTAGGAGGACCGCTGTGCGCCAGGGGGAGGACAGGGCCAGGGAACCGACTCTCCAGGAGACACTCACTAATGTCCTGGGGGCTTACCAACAATCTCAGGACAAGATGGGATAGATCCTTACCAACATGCAGGAGAACAAGCGTCTGCAGAAGGTACACCATCAGAAGATCAGGGAGGATTTGCAGGCCCTCAGCACCACCATAGTCCCCATAGCAGGAGTGCTGGCAGATATGGCCAACATCATGAGCGAATGGACAGCACACCAGCAGGCCCCTACCACTAGCCAGTCTACTGACCAGCCCACCTCTCCCACTGCAGCTAGTGGACAGGAGGCCCTGCCACAGAACCCACAGGCCACCAGCACCCCTCCTCCTGCAGAAGGTGAACCATCCCGCAAACATTCCCGGAAGCCCAGACAGAAACCAGAGACACTTGCCAAGACCAAGACCACCGCTAAGAAATGAGACCCTCCTGAATGTCCCCGTTATGTCCACTTTGAAGTGCCTTTTCTCCCCTTCCTATGGCCCCTTGGACACTGGACCTGTGTTACAAACAGACTGGGAAATACCCTGGACTAACTTCTACCATCACCCCATTCCATTGCACTTTTCTGTCAATTATTTGCACTACAATAAACACCCTTAAACACAACCTAAGTGAAACTGTTTTATGTGATGAAAATGTGCATATATGGAAACAGTTACATTGTGTGCAAATGATCTGAACACTGTGATAGCATACATTTTAAGACCTGTATCTGTCTGTAGACATCACATCAGTACTGTTGTCATAACACCAACATCTGCAAAATGAGAAGCCATAGGTGGCAGTAAGTAGAGATGCCAAGGTAGTGAATGCCATCCTGCTACAGCCACACACAACACATCAATAATCAGAGGAATGGTCAGTTCCACTATCTCACCTGTGTGTCATTGGAAGTATTGACGTGCAACTGATGTTCTGTTGTCCACATCCTCATCCTCTGCCTCCTCATCCTCACTGTCCTCAGGGTCCACTGCTGCCACAGAGGCATGTCCAGTCTCCTCCTCCTTCAGATAAGGCACTTATCCTCTGAGGGCCAGGTTGTGCAACATGCAGCATTCCACTACTATCTGGCAGACCTTCTCAGGTGAGTAGCACAGGGATCAACCGGTGAGATGGAGGCATCTGAGCCTGCCCTTCATGAGGCCGAAGGTCCTCTCAATAATTCTCCTGGTTTGCCCATGTGCATCATTATAACGATTCTCAGCCCGTCCTGTCATTCCTCTCAGGGGTCAGGAGCCATGATAGCTTTGGGTAGCTAGAGTCACCTGCAAGTATTGAGGGACAAACATTAGCCTTACACAATGGTATGGGGTCAACACAAAAAGGCATACACTGACAGGCATTGGGTGGAGACTAAGCCTCACCAATTAGCCACACCCTGTGCCTCTGTAGTTGTGCAGTCACATGTGGAATGCTGCTATTCCTCAGGACAAAGGCGTCATGCACTGACCCAGGATACTTGGCAATGATGTGGGAGATGTACTGGTCAGCCAGGCACACCATTTGCACATTGAGTGAGTGGAAACTCTTTCGATTCCTGAACATCTGTTCATTCTGGCGGGGGAGACAAATACAACATGGGTACAGTTAGTTGCCCCAATAATTTTGGGTATATCTCCTATTGCACAGAATCCTGCCTTCACAGTGGCCAAATCTGCCACCTGGGGGAAAGCAATGTAGCTGCACATGTGTTTCACCAGGGCAGACAAATCCCTTGCCAGCACGACTGAGAACATTGGCTGTGACATTCCTGCTGCAAATCCCACTGTCACTTGGAATGAACCAGTTACCAGGAAATGGAGCACTGATAGAACCTGCACTAGAGAGGGGATCTCAGTGGGATGACAGATAGCTGATATCAGATCAGGCTCCAATTGAGCACATAGGTCTGCGATTGTGGCCCTGTCCAGTCTATAGGTCAGTATTATATGCCTCTCCTCCAGTGTGGCCAAGTCCACAAGGGGTCTGTACACAGGGGCTTGTCTCGTCCTCCGATTCCTCTGTAGTGGTAGGTATCTAAAGGACACAAGAGTGAGTAGGCTGTAACAGTTTTAGCAATGGATCCACCACCTCAGTGTACATAGAGCAGAAACGTGATGGGACATTGGAAATGGCAATGTATGTGCAAAAAATGGAAATGACGCAGTTCTCTATTATATGAATACTGTCCAACACCATAAAATGTCGACCGCCCGTCCTGTATGTAGGGACAGATGGAAGTGAGGTAGCTCTGCCGTAATTGTGTGTCATGGCAGAAGGCGGTCTTGCACCGCCGTGCTATTCCTCATTGGATAACAAGAGGCTCCGTGGAGTACAGTGGCCAATGGGGATCACCGGCGGCGATGACAGTGTACACTGTTGCGTCGTGACCACCATTTTCTGTCCATAACCTCACTCGATTCCTGACTTTTCACAGGAAAACACCTACACTGCGTGTGATGCTGTGACCTGTGTCTGGATCCTGCCATGGCCCGTGTGACCGGGGGACGGGCCACTGCCTTCACTTCGGAGGGGTTGGAGCATTTGGTGGATGGGGTCCTACCCCGGTATAGGCAGCTGTATGGGCCTCCAGACCTACAGGTGAGTACACTTTGGGAAACGAGGCATGTGACAGGGTTGCATAGAGATGTGTGTGCAAGCATGGTGTCATTTGGGGGGTCGTATGTCTGGTGGTAGTGTACATGGTGGGCACCGAGTAGTGTACGCCAATGGGGATGGAAGGGGATTTGTGGGCCATATGTGTGATAGGCTGGATTGTATGTGTAATGGTGTCCTCGTGTCTGTGTTTCCTCTGAAGGTCAGCGCCTATCAGAAGAAGGTATTGTGGCGTGCCATCGCCAAGGACGTGCAGACGATGGCGGAGCACCCGTTGTAGGAAGAGGTGGGAGTACCTGAAACGCTGGGCCTGGAAGACCGCAGAGGCCAAATGGGGATGGCCGCCTAACGAGGGCGGGGTTCCCGTCGGAACCTGACCCCCTGATGACCCGCATACTGGTGGTGGCCTACCCAGACCTGGATGGGCGCTTGAGGGCATCACAGCAGCCACAAGGAGGTGAGTACAGTGTGCGTTACAACTATGATTGGTAGGTGGCATGGGAACCTGTTGGCGGGGTCAGTTAGTGGGTGCCAAATAACGCCAGCTCAGAGAACGCAGCGTGATCCAGCTCAAGGATAATGGATCTATTGCTAAATCTGGTAACATAGCTAGGTTGCATACTATGTCAGACATGGTGTAGGAGCTCCCAGGAGGAGTGCAGTCGGCGGTGTTTTGCTCTCATCTTGCTGTGGTACCTAGCCAATGTAATGCCAGTGCAATGCACGGGACAAAATCCTGACCCCCGTGTGTGATGGTAATGTGTATGCCATATGTGGTGTTGGTGCTGTAATTGACCAAGTGCTCACTTTCTCCCTTTCCCTCTAACCCCCTCTTTTTTCTTCTGTCATCCTGTCCATGTGTGCATTAGCTTAATCTGGCGGAGGAGCAGGGGCACCAGCGACAGAGGGAGATGCATCCCACAGGACCCAGGAGGTAGAGTCCACCGACGCCAAGGGGACCAGTGGGACTGAGAGCGAGGGGAGCACCACTGCGGAGAGAGAAGGTGACAACACTGAATTTGATACCTCCTCCGATGGAAGCTCCCTGGTGGTACACCTCTGGGACCACCTCAGCTACAGGTACAGCCGCCATCCCCATATCAGCACCGCCCTCCCAGTAGCCCCTCACCAAGTTGCCCGGTCATCCAGGATGGTGGGCATCTCTTTCGCTCCAGGCACCTCAGGCCCCACCCCAGTCAGCTCTGCTGCCCTCAGTGAGGAGGCTATTGACCTCCTGAGAACCATCTCTGTAGGGCAGTCAACCATTGTTAATGCCATCCAGGGACTGGCTTCCCAGATGCAGCAATGCAATGCATTCCTGGAGGACATTCACGGTGTACTGGCGGACCAACAGAGATCGTTCCAGGCTGTGGCCTCCTCTCTGATGGCAGCCGTTGTCCCTGTTCCTACCATCCCCCATCCAACTACCACTTCCCAGTCCAAATCTCCTCAACCCCAACCCATCCCATGCACACATACAGACAAGCATGCACACAAACCATCACACATAAGTGGCACAGACAAACATAGGCAGCACACTTCAGGCCACAAGCACTCCCATGAACAACAGACAGTTGCACACACAACATCCACTGCCACCACTGCCTTCCCCTCCTCCCTCACTGTCACTCACACCTGCATGCATTGCATCAACAGCCATCACCACCATCACCACACCAAGCAGCACACACACCTAACTTGCGGACATCTACACAACATCCATCCACGCCTCCCCTGTGACCTCTCCCACCCTGTCTGCCCCCCACCTCCTAAGAGACACAAATGCACGCGCACAGACACCCAACAGCCATCCAGCTCACATTAGCACACTGCCCATGCACCTGCACCTAAGTCCAGCAGACATAAACCTCCGCCAACCACTCCCCCAACCTCCACTCCCATTCCTCCTCTCACATCCCACCCCAACACCCCCCAGAAGCTTTTCCATGCACATCTTCACCTCTTCCCTTCCCCTCCACCCCACCATCCTGCCCTTAAGAGCAGGGTCCCAACGACCGAGCCCAGCACCTCAGCCAAACTGTCCACGGGGACAGTGGAGGCACATCCTAGTCGTGAAGGCAAGAGAAGAAAGGATCCCACTCCACCACCCAACAGAGGGAAGGATCCCACTCCACCCTCCCAGGAAAGGAAAGGATCCTACTCCACCACCCAGGAAAGCGAAGGATCCCACTCCCCTACCTAGGAAAGGGAAGGTTCCCACTCCACCAAGTAAGAGGGGCAAGTGGCCACCCCAACAGCAGTGGTCAAGGTGCCCTCACCTCAGGCTGGGACACAGCAGCCCTCACCTCAGGCTGGGGCACAGCAGCCCTCACCTCAAGCTGGGACACAGCAGTCCTCACCTCAGGCTGGGACACAGCAGCCCTCACCTCAGGCTGGGACACAGCAGCCCATCCCAGCCCTCATCCCAAAGCTGGGACACAGCAGGCCTCACCTCAAGCTTGGACACAGCAGCCCTCACCTCAGGCTGGGACACAGCAGCCCTTGCCTCAGGCTAGGACACAGCAGCCCTCACCTCAAGCTGGGACACAACAGCCCTCACCTCAGGCTGGGACACAGCAGCCATCACCTCATGCTGGGACACAGCAGCCCTCACCTCAGGCTGGGACACAGCAGCCCTCACCTCAATCTGGGACACAGCAGCCCTCACCTCAGGCTGGGACACAGCAGCCCTCACCTCCAGCAGAGGGCATGTAGGCCACCCCGAGGGACTGTTGTACGAGGAGCCCCCTCCAGAACCAGTGGGCATGTTCCCCACCTCAGAGACTGTGACCTTGCCCTCCCAAGCATAGGAATAGGAAAATGGGCATGGAGCCCTCTCCAGAACCAGTGGGCAAGTTCCCCACCTCAGAGACTGTAACCTTGCCCTCCCAAGCATAGGAAAATGGCCATGGAGCCCCCTCCAGAACCAGTGGGTAAGTTCCATACTTCAGCTGCGGTGCCCCCAACCCCTTCCCCCTGAGGTGCCTGGCCATTCCCACCATGATGCCCCTGCACAGTGTAGTACGGATTACGTCAGCGAAAGAGTTGGGGCTTGGACTGTGCCCTGTGGCCATGTGAGTCTTTTGTACTTTGGACTGGCCATTGACCCTTTCTGCACAGTGACTCATGTGTATCTTGTCACATGAACAATATGGTGGCTGTTTTCATCCGATTACACTTTCAGTTCTGGAATGCTGTAGTCCTTGCATTATTATGACGTGGGTCCTGTGACATTGTTTTTCCTCTGCAGCTGGTTGTGTGTATGGTGTGTGTGTGTCTGATGTGTGTTGTGTATGTGTGTGTCCTTTTCCTCCCTCCCTCCCTTGTGTGCTCGGCGGCTGTACTCACCGTTGTCATCTTTGTCGGCGTTGGTGTTCCAGGTGGAGCATGGCGTAGCAGAGCATCAGGAAGACTTGAAGTTCCGGTTCCATGGCGGGCTTAATCTTCTCTGTGTCTCCGAGGGTGAGTCTGTCATCTTCTGTTTTCTGTTTCTGCCAGGCTTTTGATGGCGTTGGTACTGCCTCGGAAATCGTGGTGGTGTGCTATGTCATTATATGATGGGTGGTACCTTGTCTTCCGCCTGGCTGTTGATGGCTACCACAGTAGTCAGTGGTGTGTACACCCTGGCGGTTGGTGTGGTACATTGGCTGTCTATGGGAGTTATCACCGCCATGTTCATAATTTGGCGTTAATTACTGCCAGCCTGTTGGCGGTATTACCGACATTTTATTACTCATCACCAATGTCCTAATGACCACTTAAATATTCTCTTGTGACCTCATTCATAAAAAAAATGGAACGCTGTGGAGTCTGAAAGGTGTGAAGCAATACTCGTATAATCCAAACTTTGCTCAGAGGTCTGTCTGACACTTATCACCCTCTCCTATCCTGACAAAATAGTAAGCACCCCATAGATCCAGTTTTGTATACATATTAGCCCTGTGTACCTGATCTAGTAATACTGGTATCAAAAGCAAAAGCAAACCAGACCTATTTTTGATTGTGACGTCATTACATAATCACCACTATAGGAGGACACAGGAGGCCAGCAATGTCTAATGAAACTACTTTCTAACAGTTTTCAGATACCCTGATTCCTGTTCTGTTAAAGCATAGGCATGACTACAAGGCATCACTGCTTTTGGAAAAAGCCAATTCTACAATCTAAGGGCAAGATTTATACTTTTTGACACAAAACTGCACTAGCGCAGTTTTGCGTAAAAATATTTTGCGCTGGCTAGCATAATTTCTTAACGCCACACCGTGTGTCAAATTTATACTTTGACGCTGGGTGGCACTAACCATTGCGCCTTGTTGTAAGGCAAATAACGTTAACGCAGTAAAAATGACTTTAATCCAGTTTACGGTGTGGAAAAACGTCACAAAACGGATATGCACCATTTTTCATCACAATAGCATCAAAAATAGACACAAATGCAGCAAACAGTGCTAAGGAGCCCCAAAATGGATCCCAGAAGCCAGGAGAGACCCCAGGGACCTCACATAACCAATAACCAGCCAGGAGGACACAGACAAGACCCAGGGGAGAAACAAGAAGAGGAAGTGTCGCTTTAGCGCAGAGGAGCATGAAATTCTGGTCAGAGAGGTGGCTGAGCACCATCATCAACTCTTCATCACCTCTAAATTGCCAATTGGGAGGAGAGAGGCAATATGGCAACAGATTGTGGACAAGATAAACAGTGTGGCAGAGGTCAGGAGAACTGTCACTGAGTGCAAGAAACGCTGGCATGACTGCAAGTGCAGGACAAAGGAGAAAATGGCAAGGAACGGGAAGGCAGCACTGCAGACCGGAGATGGGAGTCTAGAACCGCAAAAGGACCTGGACGTGATAGAGGAGATGGTTTCAGCTGTCATCCCGGAGGAAATCGTCACTGGTATCGCAGAACAGCACAGACTACCAGGAAACAACACATATGCAGGGTAAGTTGCACGGGGACAAAAATGCCTAAATGTCAAGTCCAAGAAGGGGGAGGCCCATACCTACTACACAATGCATGTTAGCCCTGAAAATCAGGCAGTGGAAATGGCAAAGGGGCACAGCACGGGACTCCCTGCACTGCCCATGCCAGGTGCATGGGCTGTGCAGACATCCAGGGACACAGCACAATACAACACCAACAACCTTTGTATGGGGGTACACCGCCATGCCAAGGCTGCTGGAAATGCTGAAGCAGACCAGGAGGGTAGGATAGAACGTAAAACTGGTCTGGTGTCACAGGACAGCTGGTATTGTCAGAAGGTAAACTAGAGGATAATGCCCAGTCTCAGACCATTGGCTCAAGTGGCATTTACCATTGACAACAGTTGCCACTTCTAACTGTGCTGTGTGTGCTGGTCCATTAGGAAATGGCAGTTAGGTGCCCATGGCACAAACACACTCAAAATGAGGGTTCAGTATGACTACTTGATCAATCCCCATCAATCCTCATCAATCCCTATCCAAGTGCAACTCCTGTCAACTGCTCATGTCCATAGACTCAATAACCATCAGGCATTGTCACATACATTATCATGTACACAGCAGTAATCTCATACCTATTCTGCCCATTCCAGTGTTTACCCTTCTGCCTGTGTCACAATAGCTGCAATGCCACCATGCAACATCTCAGATGTCATAGTGCTAAGACAACAGCATTGAGGGGGAGGACATATGTGTGTAGGTAGGCAAACACACCTGCACAGTCATGAGAGGAAATGGAACTCTGCCAGGCCCATCAGTGCAATGCAATGTAGCACACATACGCAAACATCAACATGAGAAACTACCAATGGTGACACCTGTATCATTTCATGGAAATGCAATACATGGTATGGTGATAGGTCTCAGCACTGTATAGGTGTATGTGAAAAATGATAGACTGGGACAGGGCCATATTGTTTTGTGTGATGCATGTGACATCAGCACACCAGCAATCATTGCAAGGCCTCACCATGCTAATGGAAGTAGGGGAGGGCTGATGAGGACAAAAAGGTGGCAAGCTGCAATTTGGACATAACCCACACCTAGAAGATGTGACTCAGACAATTCCCCAAACTGCCCACACTATATGTGACATGCAGGTGGGGCATAGGGCTGAGAGACTGCAAACATTAATGACAGGAACAATGCATGGGAACCAAGATAACAATGTACTACTAATAGGAAGTCAGTGACGTCATATTACAACTGGCACAACACAGACACACTAATTGTACAATATCTCATTGCAGAGGACGATGGCTCTCCTGTGGATCTGTCTATCCTGGACTACCCAGATGACCTGGATGACCAGCTGACAACCATCAGCCAGGAAACCCTCCAAGATGTTCTGGGAACCCTCCAGACACCACCTCCAGTCGCAAGGAGGAGCACACATGTAGCAGCCATCCCAGAGGACCCACCCACCACCCCAATAGTACGACCTGCCAGCTCAAACACAGCTGAGGACTCTGATGAGACAGGGACCACCTTAGAGTAGACAGTAGTGGAAGTACAGCGGGAGGTGGCCAAGGAGGTGTGGATGGGGATGCAAACTATTGCAGCCAGCCTTGAGGGGATGCGCATGTGCATGATGACGTCCGCACAACAGTCAGTCGCCATACAAGTCACACAATCCCTACTGCAAGACGTCCAACAGTGTGGGAGGGACCTCACCACTGCTGTGAGGGAGTTGTCACAACACCTGCCCTCTCAATCTTGCATCTGCATGCATGACAACATGCTGGACTCCATGCACCGGGAACTGCCCTCCCTCAGGGCAGACATGGCTGCCTACCACAAGGATGTTGCTGCCATACTCAATAATCAGCAGGTCCTCCTTGCTGCAGTTATGCCATATGTACTTCCACAGATGGCAGCTGCCGGGAATTCGGAGTCCACTTCTCCAACCACTGAAGTGTGTGTTGCCCTCTCAAAACCACCAGCACCACCATCAAGGGCAGAGGAGAAGACACACACATCAGAGGATGAAGATGTGGAACAGATCTTCTTCACCCGTAGGAGTACCCAGTAGCACCAGCCCATGCCACATGGCACTGATTTTCCTTTGTGCTGTGCTTGACAACATGCCAGTGTTGCTACAGTTGGTGACATGCACTCTTCACCAACACACTGTTAACCTTACCACTGTGGACTGCAATTGTCTCTAACTACTCAATTGGCAATTCATGTTCCTCTGCACTGAATGACACTTCATCTCAGCATAGTGACATGTCTCTCAACCTTGCACTTGGGTTGCGTCACAATAGAATGATTTACGCTAATGGGGTCACAAACCTGGACTATGTAAATATTGCACTACAGCACTTTAAAATAAACAGCACCTACACAACCACTTTGTCTCTGTTTAATGTGACACATCTATTTTGCTGGAGATTTGTGATGCATGTAAAATGTCTATGGTCACAGAGTGTCAATAGCAGAGTGCAGAAATAATGTACGCACAAGGGCCCTGATTTCTTTATCTTCAGTGCTGTATTGGCGTCATGCTTGAAGCAAAAGCAGCACAAACTTACAAAATATCATTGTATTTTGTAAGTTTGCACTGCTTTTGCGTCCAAAAATGAGGCAAATGCAGTGCACAAATAGTATAATTCTGGGCCAAAGTATCTACAAGATGAAACTCAATGCTGGCCACATCTCCTACAAAAAAAGTCATTGTGTATGTCAAATTTGCTTTAAAACATACATGCCTCACCCACAACATACAGCAGGAATGGCTGTGCAAGAGTGTTTGGCCAAGCACGTTAGCTGGGAGTACAAGTAAAACACATAGGCGTGAAATTTGTATACTTGACCTTATCTGAAATTGACACTACTAAGTTTAGCAGTGCTCACATGAACAACAGGCTGCAGGCAGACGTCCGACAGTGCCCAACATTCTGTCACAGGACCCAAACGATGACAGCTCTAAAACCACACCTACCTGTCCAATACATGGGAACCATAATCACATTGAGTGGTGGGTACAATGGATGGCAGATGCATTGAGATTTAGATTTGTTGTAGCTGCCAATGTGACAGCTCAGTTGGAAGTGGGAATTAACATGTCAAGAGAGGGATGTGGATGCAGGACGGAATACACAGGCCAACAGACAATTGGCACTGTACACTCATGCAAAACCCTGTGCCCCAAGCATAAGACACATGCAGTAAGGGAGTACCTAAATCTTTAAGAACTATGTACAAAACAGAACTTAAAACTATGTAACATACCTATACTAACCTAATCTATCCTAACTATACATTACCCACAACTGTCCCTAACTACCCTATGCTAAGCATACTTACCACATTTGACACACTCTAAACATTGCCCCCCCACCCCCTTTATATGACAAGACACATGTAGGGCAACATATACTAGCCTAAACAGATACTAACTAATACTAAACAAAAATATATATATATTTATTTTTTTATTTTCTTTTTTATTAAAATACACAAAAGCCCCAACATTAAGCTCCATCCCACAAACTAACATATAATAATATGAATCTCCCACCCCCCAACCTACTTATCCTATCTAAACTACTACGCTACTCTAACCTATCACTAAACCCCTGAAACCCACTAAAAAACTGGATGGGGAATGAGGAGGAAGGGGACTGAATTAGGAGTGAGGGGAGGCAGGAGTTCAGAGGTTTGCCCTCCTCAGTGTCTTCTTTAGAGAGTTGAGCCTCCGTGTATTTTGTCCACATTCCTCTGCAGAGTGTCAAACTTTCTTAAAACTTTTCTTCCGTCTCTCTGGAGCTCGGAAATGGCAGCCATGTCCAATGCAGCAGAGGTGGTTGGTCGGTGATGCTGACGTGGAAGGTGCAGCAGGTGTGGTGGTTGGTGGTCCCGAGATTGACGGTGCAGCAGGTAGGGGTGATGTGATGGTGGCCGCTGTGCTACTGGGTGCAGTTGTGTTGGTGGCTCCAACCATTGTGGCCAATGCCGCCCCCTTTTGCTGAAAGCCTGCCTTTCTCCTGTGGATCCCTCTCTGATAGCATCTTGCCATCCTCCGGTACACAGACTCGACATCCAATATGTGTCTGTACCTCACTGCCCGCTTCCGGAAATCCCTGATCTCCGCCACATTCATGCTTTTAGCTGTAAAAATTAGACAGGCAATCTTCAGTGTCATCATTGTGTGATGCATGTGCAGATGATAATCTAACACTCTCCCTCAATTTGCACATGCAGTCCAAGTCACAGTACAGATGATATAATGTCCCTGACAAATGAAATGGCAACGCTGCCTACCCATCAAGTGTTTAACAGCACAGCAAAGCCCAACAAGAGGTGTTCCAAATAAAGTGATCTGTGCATTGTTGTAGTACAATGTGTCACAATGCAAATGCAGCAAGTACTCCACAGGGGCCAGGCCAACTAACCTTTATCATCTGAGTCAACTTCAAGGCACCCAAGACCAGTGATTTGTAGATGTAATCGGCAGGATGGTATGCAGTTGCTAATCATACGGAGTCAGTGTTGTTTGGGACACATGCATGCTTGAATGAGATGACTTTCATCTACACTGTGACCATCACATCTACCTACATATATGTTCTTCCCCTACCCCTGTGCCTCATGGGGGAAGGGCATGCAATACATCATCCCAACTGTTGAGGACAACCCGAAGCCATGTCCACTTGTACATTTAGTGAGTGGAACACATGTGAGGAGGGCTACCACCTAGGAATGAGGTATCCATGGGTCAATTCCATTTACATTCATATGTCCAGCTGTGGACAACCATCAACACCTGATCTGCCAACACAATTCCAAAATCACCCACATTGATGCTAGCACAAGTCTGGCTTTGACCTGCATGCTCGCCTATTACATACCACATAAGTGCCACGTAAATGGAGTACAACTTATGGGCTAGATGCTGGGGGACAGTTACCCATACATTCCTACATGTACATTACAATATAGGGATGCACAATTTTGTGCGGAAAACTGATGCATCACTGTCATGTGAAAATAAGGGGATGACTCGGTGACAATATTCTGACACTGGAGCACTTCCAAGTCACATGAGGGCCTACATGTGGCTACTAATCACCTTGTTCACATGCTGCTGCCTATAGAGCAGCACAATACTCCCAAGATATGACTCTCTGACTGTGAATGTCGAACCCTTGCATGGAACACTATGTCAACATCCAATCAAGTAATATATCAGATCACGTGTCAGCTCATCATATCTTGCAATGAGTGCAACACACAAGAGACACTCACACAACAGCTGCAATCACTACACAAGACAGACGTTATCACACTTACTGGATATGTCTGGTCCTGAAATTGAGGCACTTCCCTGATGGTATAGGGGGCCGGTCCACCTGTAAGACAGGGAAAGGAAAGCTCAAAGTCAGATCACTGTACAAACTTGTGGACAATATATCACAGTCTGTAACATTTTATATGAGTGAGCTGTTGATCCTGCATGTAGACACTCCAACAGACATACCACTGCAAACTCACATTGGCACTGACCCTCCAGTGAGTGATAGACACACATCTTCACACATGCACTGGGCCTAGCAATCATGTGGTGCTAAACCTAACTACAAACATTTGTGGCTAATCCATTTCAGATGGTACTCCATGTCATGATTTGTAATTGGGTGACAATTTCAATAGCACTTCCCTGGTGCACTGCAATACAAATGACTCAGGTATTCTGGGTTGTGCATCAAGGGACACTGAGTTACTGTGTGATGGACATGTGGCTCAATTTTCAGTCAGCAATTATCATGCATTCAGTGTTCCATAACAGATGTGGCACAGTTGTATGTAGGTGACAAATGCCCCAGTGGCAGTGTCCCCGCAGCCGTATATGCCCCCTTTGCCAACATGATGGCAAGGATCATGTGTGTGTGTAATGATGACAATGTAGCGCTAAACATGGATTGCCCACTTTGCTGTCCCAATACAGTGAAATGTGGTATGCTGACAGTTTCTTACCTGATCATCATTGGCAGAATACATGGGCACAGGTGTTGTCATTGCACCTGAAATGTGTTACTCAGGGCCACGTGTACCAAGATCAGGTTTTGTGAGTCACACATTGCGAGACATAGCAACTCACAATTTGCAAGTAGGATGACCTGAGGTACAACACTGTCAGTGACACTGTTTGCAAATCACAAATGGGGTAGCAAATGACCTACCTCATGAACTTTGATGAGGTGGGTCTCATTTTGCAAACCCCTTGGGAATAGCGGCACTCACAGGAATGCTGGCCTGCTGGGCTCAGCAGACCACCAAGTCTGTGACTGCTTTTCAAGGAGAGATGTATATTTGCGTTTAAATGTAGCCTTATTTCATCAGGGGTAAACAGAAAGCATTGAAAAAACCAATATTATGACTCTAATAATGTTTTTGAAGCAGTCAGTGGTCTGTGGGACAACTTCCTGCTCAGAAACAATTTTTGGGCATGCATTCACAAAGGGGAATGGATCCCATGGGGACCCCTCCCCTTTTGCAAATGGGTTAGCACCAACTTGAAACGGCTGGTAACTGCAATTGTTTAGTGCCAGCATTTGCTGTCACCAAAGAATCAATCAGCGGACTGCGACTCACTAATAGGAAAGGAACGCCCCTTCCTTGTCAATGTGATACTCACCAACAGGGCCACCGTTCACCACACCCAGGTGGTCCAGCAGGTCCTGTTCTTGGGCCACCAGGTCAGCCCAGCGATGCTTCAGCTGGTGCTCATTACTTGTTGTGTTGAATACACGTTTGAGGTGGAAGAGCACCTTGCCCCACCGCCTTGCCTCTGTGTGATACCCCTGTACCATACGCCCACCCATTTCCAGCATCAACGGCAGAAAGTGGCACACCAGCAAAGGCCCCAAGCTCCTCCTCACCCAGGCGGGTCAGCCTCGTCCTTCCCGACATGTCCATGCACAACAATTTAAAACAGAAAAATGGAAAAAGGAAGGAAAATAAATATGAAAAAAGGAAACTTACAACCCAAACTACGAACCCCAACTAACCCACCTAATGTAACCCCCAAACAGACACCCAACAGTACAAATACAATCCAAAGAACACTAAAATACACAAAAGCACTTAAACAGGTACAATATACAAATAGACAAACACAAAGGCACAGCCACACAGTCAAGAAAAAGCACAGACTGTAAAGTGAAAGTGAAAGTACACCCACAGTACCATGTCTGTACACATGATTTCCTATTACATTATTTCCTGTCCCCTTTGTGGCCCATTTTCCGCCTTGGGTGTATATTTTTGATGCATACGATGTTTGCGTGAATATTTTCGACGCATAACCTACATGTGCGGCAAAATACCACGCATTACTGGGAAACTTCTATTTTAATGGATATCCGCCTGCATGTGGTGTTCTGGTGGAATTAACGCTAAGGGCCCATGTATGTTTAGTTAGCGTTTGCGTTGTTTTTCGATGCATTTGCGTAAACATTTTTGACACAAACTGTGCTTGCGTGATTTTTAATTACTTAACATGCATGCACCCTGTATCAAGATGTATATAGGATGGCCTGCAGTGTCTGATATAGTGGTTGGGCACATGTGGTAGAGGATGCAAATGTGGCCCAGATTTATACTTTCTTTTCACCGCATTTCCTTCATTTTCTGATGCAAAAGCGGCGCAAACTTACAAAATACATCTGTATTTTGTAAGTTTGCACCACTTTTGCGTCAATAAATGACGGCAATGTGGCACAACAAAAGTATGAATCATGGCCTGTTTGTTTTGTGTGTGAATGATCTGTAACAACAATATGTGTGCTTCTGAAGGAACGTCATGCAATACATTTGACGTAATGCTCATGTATGAATGTGTTAAAAATGGGTATCTACATCAGATGGCAACCAGTGATGTACAACAGTCATGATATGTGTTTGTAATATGTGTAGACTAATTTGATGTGTGTAGTTGTTTGACTTTGGGGACATAACATTTCACACGACAAACAAAACTCAGGGCTGATTGAGGATGGCTGATGAGTGCTAGGTCCGATATGTTACCCCTCATATGTCATTAATTATTGGCTACTACTTCATTGTGACTTGTGTGTGAACTACCCATATGTCGGCCATGTGTACATGTTTGGTACGTACAGTGTTTGAGACACTGTGCCTTAATTCCACCCATAGAAATGTTATGTACACGTCAGTTTGACTCAGAAAAATTACCTATGTTGCTCATGTTGCTGTGGTGGACCTGCTGCCCTGGCTGCATGTGTTCACATATTTTCAGATGTGCATTCCACAGAAGAGTCCAGTTCAAGTGTGTGGGCATGTGTACCCTGTGTCAGGATTGGGCTCCATGGTCTTACGGTTTCGTGCGGGTCTAGTCAGGAATCTGTTAGGTACAACCCTTGAGTTCACAGAGTATCATGCGAGGAAGAAGTGTACCAAAGTAGAAGAACACCTAAAGGCATACAAGGGAATAGGGCAGCTATGGTAAAAACAGAAAAGTGAATACAGAGCAACCTGAGTGTGGACAAATATGGAACGGGTCAGTAATGGACAAACACGCAGGGTTTATCACTAAGATTGTACACAGGTTAGGGCTCAGAACAGCCCACAGCAACAGAGAACGTCAGTGCCTCAGACAGATTAATCTTACAGCTAGTCACCACACAAGCCCCATAGAAAGGTGGCAGCAGAAGTGAATCTGTGTCTGGGCCCTTAAGGCACAAACAAGGATTGTTCTTAAATACACAAGACTATCCCTTGTTGGTCGGGCTGGAGACACAGTAACAATTCCTGGAATACCTCCATAGCAGACTGTCACTGTTAGGCACTAATGACTACATGCAACACTAGACAAAGGATGGGGGCTGGATTAGCCTCCTGGAAACCAAGTGCCAGACCAAATACAAAGTAAAACACTTCTAGACAGGTGAGGATTGATAGGACACTTATCAGACACGATAACCCAAGAGGAAACAGAAAGTAAGGGAACCAACTAGGAGGCAAAGCCAGGCACAGGGAACAGGCTAAGGTTGATGTAAAGGCTGGAACAGGTCTGGGTAACAGGAAGCAGGCTCTCAGACACAAACATGAACAAGGGTGAGAAACAGGGAGCAGAGTCTGACTGGAACAAGCAGGAACAGGACTGGGTGAACAGAGAGCATGTTCCGGCTGAATCAGGACTGTAACACATTCCAACAAGTAGTCTGGAACACAAATGATTCGTACTCCAATGCACAATGAGGAGCTTCAGAGAATGGCAGCTTCTAAGCAGCAGCAAGGCCAGGGCAAAGTCACAGGTGTGTGCAGCTTCAGTCTCTCACAAGTCCTGGAGGAGAGAATCCAGTACAAAGGACTTTTCCCATGGGAAGCAATGGACAGAATATTACATGTCTTACCGACTACCAGGTAGTGCATTATGGGACCTGAAGTCCATGCAGGCTAACGTAGTTCTTCTACAGCATGCCATGTGGAAAAAGGAAGCAAACAGGAGTCAGAAAGGGACTCTCGCTGAGTGTTAATGATGATTCCCAGGGTACAGATAGTCCATTTACAGTGCCCCCTAGAGATGGGAGGGCAGGGACTTAAGACATGGCAGTGGTATGACTTATTTCCTGGGATGGACTGCACAAGGCATGTTTTGGGAACATTGCTTGTCATACCTGGGACACTTATGCCATCCATTTTCAGAAATTATGCCCCTCTTGTCACACAAGCTCCTTGCAGAGATTGCAAATGTCACACTTACTAATGTCAGGGGTCTGCTCATACATTCCTGTTTCCACTTATATTTCATATCCACTGCCTCATATATGGTGCGCTTATTTACCTTATGATTGAATATGTTATAGTTGTGTGTTATGTGCTACAATAGACCATGTTGACAACGTGGATGTGTGTCATATGCTGTGGTCCTGTGATTTTGTCCTTCATATGTGAAATTCAAAAGATTAGTATTTTTTATATGTGTGTGATGTTTGCTCAGGCTCATATAGGGGGATGTTCCTCCTCACACAAATGTTGTGCAGGATAGCACATGTAAGTATGATTTTGCAAACAATGTGTGGGGCATATAGGAGCCTGCCTCCTGTGATGTCCAGGCACCTGAATCCAAAGGTCCTTTCTACAATGGTGCATGCCCTCCGATGTGCCTCATTATACGCACGCTCTGCTGCTGTGCTTGGGTTGGGGAATGGGGCCAAGATCCATGGCTGGATCCTGTAACCCTGATCAGCTGAAAAAGAAAATAGGAGTGAGTATTTTGTTAGTGTTTGCAACAGGAATGTCATGTAGCATGGCCGTTGATATCTTGTGTCGTCTGTGACTCATAAGTGTTTGTGGTATTGTGTGAGATCCTGTGCTTCAGTGGGTTTTTTCTGCAGTGGGTTGTTTGACTTGAAAACTTGTGTTTGGCTCATTGAGCTGGGATCTATGATTTTGTTTCCAAACTGCTGGTCAGTATGTATGTAACATGCGTTCTGTAGTGACCAACATGTTTTAGTGTGCTTTCGCTGGAGGGGACATGATACTTCCACACACACAATAGATTCCGATGTGGTGGTAACATGGTTGCACTTCATGGTCTGGACAACCCATCCATTTAGACATATGTCATTGCAGGTGAAATGCAACAGTGAGGACCTTTGATTAGGATTGGTGCCAATGGACAACACATCTCCATAAGTTGGCAGCACTGAGGTGTTCAGTATTGACAATGCACAATTGTCCCATGTGTGACTTGGTTCTAGGCCAACCTTTGTAGTTCCCTCTGCCAGTGGCTCATGTGCAACTGTGCACCTACACTACCAAACTTGCTCCAGGTAACCTGGCTAACTACCTTGTGGAGGTGGATGTATCTGTGCAGGAAGGGCCATCTCCCTGTACATATGTTATTTTGATGAACAATTGGCTCTTTCAGTGTGTGCAGCAGTATGCAGTTTGCATTAGTGGCACATCCATATGTATTCATAGCACAGTCCACTTCATTATTGCTACCTGGCACCGGCACCCCAGGAGTGATGTATGATGTTGGGACTGCCTCAGTATTTCCATGTCACCTACATGTCAGTCTGCATCATCGTGCTATGTGTCTCATGGTGTTAGACCTGGAGCAACACACATTGCATACCCCTTCCACGCTACATATTGCTTGGGAGGGTGTCGGATTGACAATGTGGCCTAATGTAATAATAAATGGTTCATCTTCCAAGTTGTACTTCCAGTGGAGGCCATGTCATTGTCACTGTGTGCTTTGACACTGGTCCCTTGTAGTTCTAGAGTGGCAGCTAATGTTTGTGACAGCTGTCATTTGTCCATAGGTGTGTATCCCATTGTGTCAGGGTGTACAACATAACTACCTGTGTCACACCTCCGTGTCTTCCTGCCCACGTGTCAATGAGGTGGTGTATGTATTGTGTGTCCTACAGGGTTGCTGTGCGGTCTGTATATTGCTAGGTTTAGGGACTTACCGACAAGAAGGCCATGGCCATATTGTCCGTCCTGGAAGTGCTGATTGATCGTGCTGTGGCGGAAGATAAAGGAATCATGTACACTCCCAGGATACTTGGCCAAGATGTTGGTAAAAAAAATCCTTGCAGGTCAACTATGGCCTGCACATTTATGGAGTGGGTGTGCTTTCTGTTCCGGAATAGATGCTCTGTTGCTGCAGGTGGTACGATCCGGACATGGGTGCAGTCAATTGCACCAAGCACATGCGGGAAGCCATGTATTTGATAAAACCCCTGTTTGATCTCCTGCTGCTTCTGCTGGTTGTTGGGGAAACTGATGTGGCGGGTGTGAGGGAGATGATAGCATCTAGGACCTTGTGAAAGAAGGCGGAAAATGAGGGCTATGATACCCCAGCGACCAGGACACCCGTTGTTTGGAAGGAGCCACTTGCCAACATATGCAGGACAACTAGCATCTTGGTCACCGGTGGTATATTGTGTGGTGTCTGCAGGCTAGAAGTTATATATGGCTCAATTTGGCACAGTAGCTGCTGGATGGATTGAAAGTTGAGTCTATACCTCCGGATGATGTCCTGTTCACAGAGGCCCTGGAGTGTTGTCCTGGTGCTTAAGACCGTCTCCTGCCTTCTGCTTTGCCTTTGAGGGGCCACGTTGGGGTGGTGGTGTCTGCTGCTGTTGGTTCTGTGCTCTGCATCCTCTAGCATGCTGCATCAATTGCACCTCCATGTTGTCCTGTTGAGCTATGATGTTGCTTGTGTGTGTTTTCCTTCAGTAGTGGTGTGTTTGCCTCATTTTAACACCTGCCCTGACCCAGGAGTTAAAATTTGACACACATCAGGCTTAGCGTAATTTTTCGGGTCCGCCTCCCACCCGTGCGTCATTTTTTCCCCGTCAGATAAATATGACGATAAGGTGTTTGAGTCTTTTTTTTATGGGAACACCTACCTTGCATCTCATTGATGCAAGGCGGTTTCACGCATCTTTATTTTTTACATTAGATGGGTCTAGCATCAAAATATAAATATGGAGTTAAGTTTGCGCTGGATTTCCGGCGCAAACAGAGTATAAATATGGGCCTACGTTTATATGAAGTTGAAGGCTAATACCTTTTTTAATGAAAAAACATCAGGAAATTCTTTGTACTGTCTTGGCAATCCGGATTCATCGGATTCCACATTTTCAATTGTTGCACATGATAAAAGTAAATGCACATGAAGAGCTTCTCTGTAACAATTCTCTTGGCAATATTGAGGATGTAAAGTTATTCATTTAGCATACCAAGCTATTGCTGGATTATGTAAACTAATCCCATGTAAAACTAATATATCACCAATAAGTGGTGTATCCATTAAGTCCAAGGTTATGCTTTCTGAATGTGAATTTTCACAAGCCATTAGAAGAGGAATCATTAGAAAAATAATTGTACCTGAAGATAACTCTGATCGACCAACAGACCTGGGGCCAGATGTAGCAAAGGTTTGCGAGTCGCAAACGGGCCGAATCGCTATTTGCGACAGTGCAAAATCGGAAATGGGATGCAAAAAGCCCATTTCCGACTCGCAAAAAGCGATGGGACCCGTTTGCGAGTCGCATCCGTTGCGACCCCATTTTGCGACCCGCAAATACCAAGTTGCAATTTGCGAGTCGCAAACCTTATGCAATTGCAACTCGCAAATTCCCATTTACCACTAACTCAGAGCAGGTGGTAACCATTACCAAAGTATAAAAGGAGACCCAGAAGGCATCTGTGTTACACAAGATGGCGGTGATATACCTGATAGCAGTGAGAAGGAGAGTCCACGCAGCACAGCAGAGGAGGAGGAGGGGCCACAGACAGGAGAAGATATATAGAACAAGGCAGACTCTTTTTCAGCAAACTGAGGAAGAGATCTATAACAAATACCGCCTTAGCAGCGCAGCCATACTAGAATTAATTGATTTACTCAAACCACAGCTAGAACACCAGACTCTGCGTGGCTGCGCCATCCCTACGCATGTGCAAGTGCTATGCTCACTGCACCTCTTGGCCTCAGGGAGCTATCAGGGGGTCATTGCTGTGGCAGGTGGGGTATCCCAAAGTGCAGTGTCAAGGTTCCTCAGGGCCTTCCTAGATGCCTCGCACGCACATGTCCCACTTCATATACTTACCAAGGAATGAGGCAGAAATGAACAGCACCAAGCTGGACTTTTACCGCATTGCCCACTTTCCCCATGTCATAGGGTGTGTAGATGGGACACACATTCAAATATGCCCCCCTGCTAATCTAGAACACCTTTTCCGCAACAGAAAGTGTACCCACTCACTCAATATTCAGGTTGTTTGTGACGCCCATTATGTCATCACTGACATTGTAGCTAAGTTTCCAGGCAGTACCAATGACTCATACATTTTTAGGCATAGTGGGATACATCAACGCCTGGAACGTGGGGAATTCGGAGACGGTTACCTCCTAGGTAGAGCCACAGACACTTGCAGACATACACACAGGTCACTGTGCACGACAATCTGGACTTCCTAACAGTGTACTTTTGTGCCCAACAGGTGACAGTGCATATGCTCTCAGGCCTTGGATCATGACTCCGTTTTTAACACCCAGCAATGATTCAGAGAGGCAATACAACAGTGCACATAAGAGGACCAGGAACCTCATCGAGCACACCTTCGGACCCCTGAAGGCAAGATTCAGATGCCTCTACCGCAGTGGAGGTGCGCTCCAATACACCCCCATTACCGCATTCAAAATTGTGGTCGCATGCGCCATCCTCCACAACATAGCCACCCGACGTGGGCTACCTCTCACCCCTGCAGACCCAGATCCTGATGATGAAGAGCAAGAACAACCAGATCGCCATCATGGGGATAGGAGTATGGCAAATCAAGGCAGACTGAGACGGGAACACATTGCAACACAATATTTTGGACGGTACGTGTCAACTCCCACCATACTCACCTATTAACCAAAAACTCCATTTGTTAAGTGGATCAAAAATAACTGATTTATGAGTGCATTAATGAAACTATTCACAAGTAAAGATTGTCCATGGGCAGGAAAATGCTAACCAGGCATGTGGCACATTAACGTCATGTGCCACATTTTATGGTCCAGGGTGATCTCTAAGACCTTCTGCCCCTCCTGCCAGCCTGGCTGGTCCCTGGTGCTTCTGTGGTGCTCTGCCTGCCACTCCTGAGCACCCTGCTGTCAGTGACAGAGACACTGCTCACTGTTGAGCCCTCCTCACTGTCCTGGGGTGTTTCCCCTGTGGCCCTCGACATTTCCTGTGTCTCCATCATTTCTATAATGTGGGTCAGACGTCCCAGGCCCCTAGCCACATCCCCAGCGAAATGGCCCATCTCCACTAGCAGCCCAACTGTCCTCCTCGACAGGCCTGTGGTGTTCATGGCGAGCCTGCCGATGGATGTGGCCATCCTGTCCAGTCTGTGCAGGAGCTGCCGATCCCTCTGCCGCCCACCCTCGGCCTGGGCCAGTAGTCCTCCCGCCAGTTCCCTCATGGCAAGGGCAAGGTCCCCAGTGTTACTGCAGATCATGTCCATCCGTGTGTTGAGGTGCTGCATGCTGGCATGATTGTTGCGCACAAAGCGGTGCAGCACACCACTAATTCACCCTAAAATTCTATTCTGTAGGCGCTGACCACGAAGCAGATGTGCCTCACTGGTGCTGGGAGGAAGTAGCCCGGATGCAGACTGCAGCCCTGATGGTATTGACCTGCGACGCCTGCGCAGCGGTGGCTGCCCTGTGCTTCCACCTGTCTCATCCCTGCCTGTTGCTGGGGCAGCCTGTGGAATTGTTGCAGCAGGTGTGGCTACTGCAGGGATGCTGCTGACCGTGCAGGTGGGGGTGCTGGCGGGTCCTGGGGTGTCCTCATGGGCCTGGCTGCTTGGAGTGTTGGTGGTGTCTTGCTGGAGACCTGTGGGACATGGGGAACAGACTGTCAGTGTCTACTATCTATTGCACACTTCATAATAAACATTTGCCTATGAACTGCCTACTTGACTACATTTCCCATAATGCATCATTCTGGCATTTGCTACCCTGAAATGGAGCTATCTTGGTTGTGCATGCCCCTGTGTACATGGTGGGTGGGGGTATGGCATTGATAGGGGTACAGGCATATCACATGGTACTCACCGGTTGATGTGCTGGGCTCTAAGGTGTCCAGGTCCCCAAATCCAGACACTGCCTCCTGCTCCAAGGTTTCTTCCACCCTTTCTTCCAGGGGTGTGGGTGGTGGCACAGACGATGGTCCCCCTCCTGTGCCTCTCATCTCCCGGAGCCTTTCAGCCACCCTCTACTTGGTCCGGGAGCGGAGATCATACCACCTTTTCTTGATGTCGTCGATGGTCCTATGGCTCACCCCCAGGGAATTAATCTTGTCCTGTATGTCCTGCCACAGCTGTTTCTTGGTGGCTTCAGGAACATTGAGGGCTGATCTCCCAAACAAGTCATCATAGTGCTGACAGCATTCCTCTGTCAGCACCTCCAGCTCCCTCTCAGAGAATTTCAGCTTCCTCTTTCTTGGTGTTCCCTACATGGCAGCTGCTGTTTGTCCTGTGTGAAATTCGGCAGTTATAAAAGGGTGTGGTCCTGCCTCCTCCCAGGTGTATTTGTAAACTTCCTGGCTGTGATGTCATCATCATGTGCCAGGAAGTGTTTCCAGAGTGTTCTGGAGTGGTTTCTGGAGTGTTCTGCTGCACCTGTAATCAATTTTCAAGGTAATCGCAATTTGCGACATCTACTCGCTAATTGCGAGTTCGTTTTTTGCACACTCGCAAAAAGCGACCTCGCAATCTGCGGACTCGCACACTGCGTTGCGAGTCCGGGTGCGAGTCGCTATTTCGGCACGTTTTTTTTCCTTGCATTCCGAATTGCGAGTCGCATTTTGTGAGTCGCATCAACTCGCAAAATGCGAGTCGCAATTTTTTGTTTTGCTACATCTGTCCCTAGGTTTCTCTTTTATAATGTTGGATCAACTCAAGTGTTTAGCCAAAGTCAAATAAAAATAAACTACCTGTGGCCCCAGCATTTAAAGGGGTACCTAATGCTAGGAGGAAAACTGTAAGGTTACTGCCAGGGATTAATGCTTGAAATTAAAGTCCAGTATTGCTAACATACTATGAGAGACCATATTAATAGGAACACTTGACTGCTTAGTCTCCATCTCAGGGACATTGGTTTTTCAAATGTTCTAACCTTTTTTTAACTCCCATAACTACTCAAGGATGCTTAAGATTTAGTCATTTCACTAAAATTAAAATGTATATTCTCTGAAATCCTATTACTACCAGCTTTCTCATTAATAACATTTTGGCTGACCTCTAAACTCCTCCACAAACTATTCCAGTTGTACTATATCTTCTCTGTGTCAATTGTAGCATTCAAATTTAAATCAGTTCATACCCATAGTCTGTACTGCATCTCTTAACGTGTAGTTTTCATTAAAATGGAATCTCTTAAAACCTGCTCATACAATATATTCTCAAAATCACAGCCAGCAGCCAGTGATCTTAGTACTGGTACATATTCCTATGCGGTCTCACTGGGCCATTGTTTTGTGAAGTAAACTGTAAACCATTCAATTACTATAGTCATTTTCTTGCCATAGCTTAACCCTATTTGTTTTCTAGCACAATCAAAGACATTTAAATTCCTGTTAGTTTCACCCTCCAAAGCAGGTAACAATGTACATTATTTTAAACTTTCTCCCTCTAGGCAGTATTTTAGTGGTTTTAGATTTGAGCCTTTCCTGCAGTGTTGAACAGGAACAACACCGTGTGTATTGCACCTGTCTATATCCAAGGGGATTCTGATTTCAGGAGCACCTCCCTGCCCACCCCCTCCGCACAGCAGTCTATGCTTTTCTGATTGGCCCTCAAGCCTCTAGGCTGCCCTGAGCTCTCCCCGCATACCTACACAGGTACTTAAGACTGTGGAGAGAACCCCAGGACAGCCACCACCATTTTGTAGCCCCAGCTTCTCTGTGCCCTAAACAGCCCAGTGAGCAAACACAAAGGAGGAGGTAAGAAAACGGACTTTGTGCTTTGTATTTTGAAACTTTAAACTGCTCTTTTTCTCTACCCGTGACTGTTTAAATGTATCTCTTGGTTCCTGTGCAATTTGTACTTTTAAAACTGCTGTTTTCTTTTACCAGTGACTGTTTAAATGTATCTCCTGATGTCCCCCTGTACTATGCTATGGCCTCTAGAAGGCAATCCACACCTCCCCCTTTTTTACAAGCTGAAAAGACAAAATTCACTCCAGAGACTAACCATAGTGAGCTTAAGAGTCTGCTTAATCTGTTTTGTTGTTTGAATTGTGTTTGGCAAGTAAATGTAGCCCTCATTTTTTTATTTGTTTAAGTGTGTGACAAAACAATTTTTTTGTGCTTTTAGATTTGGGCCTCACCTGCAAGGTTGAACAGGAACTACAAAGTGGGGATTAAGCCTATCTGTATCCAAAGGGATTCTGAATTCAGGAGTACCTCCCTGACCCCCGGCACACCAGTTTATATTTGAAGTTCCATGCCCCTTATATAGTTTTCTTACTGGTTGTTGCATTTATGCTCAGAGTGGTTCCTGGGACTAGGGGTTCTATTGAACTTAGAGCTTAGGGTTAGAGTTCTGATTGGCTGATAGAGCTAGGGTTCTGATTGGTTCCTAGGGCTTGGGTTTCTATTGGACATAGGGCTTAGAGTTAGAGTTCTGATTGGCCAACGGGTATAGGTTTCTGATTGGTTCCTAGGGCTTGGCTTTCTATTGAACTTATGGTTAGAGTTCTGATTGGCTGATAGGTCTAGGGTTTTGATTGGTTCCTTGGGCTAGGGCTATGATTGGTTGAAAGGGCCATGTCTCCCATTAGTCCTAGGTCTTACTGCTAGGGTTCTAAATGGTTAGGGTTAGGACTATGGTTCCCATTGGCCAAAGGTCACCCTACCTAGGGCTATTTAGCTTTAGGGTTTATAGCGTCTCAGCCCAGGTGTCAAGACTAAGGGCAGTGAGGGCAAGTTGTCTATTTGGGCCTGTTCGGGCCGAGTAAGGCCTAGTGCCAGAAATGCTGCCCTTCTTATCATTTGTACCATTTACCAGCCACCACCTTAACCCAACCACATCTACAAACATAATGATACACTCAGCAAATTCACTCTACTCACTTACAACCAATAACCCTTTTCACACTTCATTATCTCAGCAACCACTACAAAAAACCCACAAACCACATATATACACCCTTCTACCTCTACTGGCACACAATGTCACCTTCACTTTCACACAAAACACCATTCTGTCCTATACCACTATGAAATCCACACATCTCCATCAAAACAAAAATCCCAATACTTAAACTTAATCCCAACAAGTGCACACTTTATATTTAAACAAACCACCAGCTCTACCCTCTACTTACTCCTAACAGACCAGTTTCTATCATCAGCAAACACATGCTCAACCCTCTCTCACATCAACTACCAACAACAGCCTCCTCCTCTTTCTATCAAAACCACACAACCATAAAATCCTTACAATCCACTCCACAACATGTCACCTCTTCCTATTACACTTCTAACCCCTGTCCATTCCCTTTTACACACCACATACACTTCACCCCTTTTTTCACTCTACTTTCACTCCCCAGCAGTACCTTACATTCAAATCATTCACAGAAATTCACTGCACCAATATCTTATCTAACTACTACACAAAAACAAAACATAACACACAGCACATCAAAATATCACACACAACACCAGTTTTATTCTGTCACAATATAGAAACAAGCATCCTCTCCCACCCTTGTGACTTCACAAATAACACAGATCCTAAACCATCTTTACGCCCATATCTTCTATCTTCTCCAGCATCTACCATAAATATCCCAATACAACAACAACACTCATTCACCTGCCTCTCATCCATTGCACAATTTAGAGCCTTACAATATGATCCACATACTCCACCACCACTCCTAACTCACATATCTTCCACTCTAAACAGACACAACGAAAAGAACATGCGACTCTTCACAATTTCACATCTCCATGTTTATTACACAACAAGGATATTCTACAAAAACAACACAGCTCACCAACTCACTCCCAACCACCATCTTCACCACTTACACAAGGAGACCCAACAACATGCATTCTAAACTGGATGGATGAGGTATACAGTACAGACAAACAACATTATGGCTATATTCACACAGTTAATACCAAAACTAGTAATACACTTGCTAGAAGTTCATTAAGAACCAATCCTCTAGTAAACAGTCACACTACCAAAACACAATTTCTAGACTGCCTACTAATAAATGCTCAACCACTCTTTAACTACAAGCACCACATATATGACCTAATTACTGACACTTACTGTTCAAAACTGACTTACTCTTCAAAACTGAATCATGGTTGGGAGATGATATGACTCCAGTGCTGCATGAAGCTGCTCCTCCAGGCTATACAACTGTCATGCAAAATCACAAAGGCAAAAGGGGAGGTAGATGAGCAGTTATATTCAAGGAAACAATAAATCTCACCAAAGTGGATGACTTTCTCATACAAGATTGTGAAGCCCTCATGACCAGATGCAACCCTACATCAACTCCCTCTTGTAACCTCCTCCTTCTTGACAGACCACGACCTAGCACTCCAACAGTCCCAGACACATTTCTAAATACAGTTTCAAAGCGTATGACACTACACACCAACCTATGCATCCTTGGTGACCTAAACAGATGGTTTGACAAATCCAATATTCTGCATCCAAGAACTATCATCACTGGCCAAGACACACTGAACCTACATCAGATTGTCCACAAACCCACATACATCACTGGACACACCCTAGATGCCATCTTTGTAAATCCAGAACTAGTAAGAATCAATCCAGTCACATGCTCAGAACACCATCTGGTAACTTTTCAACTCACAACACCACAAATCAACATACTTAAGGCCATCACACATGCATCCACCTATCAACTGTGGAACAAACTCAGTTCTGAACACTTAGAAGCACAATTCATTTCCAACACAGAACTAGACACAATACATTCTGTTCAAAACTCTGTTAGTGGCTCTAGGAAGCATTGGATATCATAATACCACCAAGGACAACAAAACAGGACAAAATAAAACAACCCCCTTTGAGGAAAGCAGAACTAAAAAAGATATAACAACACATTGCAAAGCTACAATACTCCTGGTTCAGACAAATAGCAATCAGGACAAACTTTGCCTACACAAACAACAGAATATACAAGTCTCCGATCAAAAAATGTTAACCAAAGTACTATTCAGATAGAATTCAAAATGCTAAATGTGCAATTAAAGAATTTTATAAAATTCTTAACGAATTTCATAAGCCTGAGTTCACAGAAGGAACTTATCCCATGACTCAAGAATGTACTAATAAACTGGCAAATCATTACACAACTAAAACTGGCATGTTGGACTCCTATTTAAAACAAAGGAAAACCATCAGCACCAAAACCAATTTTCAACAATCCCTTCTAAGAGTAGCCTAACCCAGCCTCTGCATTTCTTCAAACAACTGTAACAATGTGAGTTTATGGATCGGGTTAGCAGGCAGGCCAGCTGGCTGTTCCTTTCACCCTTGCCCACTACAAATCTTTCTTTTAACTAACTCTGCTGTCACACCGGTATGAATAATCATCAATAATTCTTTAACTGCAGGAATATTTCCAGAAGACTTAAAAAGGCATACATACACCCATTTTCAAAGAAAACATACCTGGACCCGCATGACCCATACAACTACAGACTGATTACAAAAGGACCTTTCCTGGGCAAACTAACAGAAAGAGCAGAATTCACAGGTGTTACAGTTCATTGAAGATAACTACATACTTTCTGACTTCCAAACAGGATTCTATCCAGGAGGAGGCACAGAATATGTCTTCATTGCCATCTAGTACTACTACAAAAACACAGCAAATGGGAACGGGTCGCTGTACTACTTCTCTTGGACCTCTCAGCTGCCTCCGACACAGTTGACCAAGGCACTCTAATCCACTCTATCAAGCCGGCATAGAAGGAAATGCTCTTGACTGGACCACATCTTACCTTCAAAACAGGATAAATGTCATATCCACTTCCCTTTTCTATTCCAAATCATATTTCACAAAAGTAGCTCAAGGTTTATTCTTCTCACCCGTGCTTTTCAACATCTACATGAAGTCATTATCAAAAATTATTAATGAATTTCAGCTCACATGAAGATGACACACAAATGCTTCTTAAACTGGAAAGCCTCTAAAACATTGGTAACTCAAAAATATTCAGTTCCCTCACAGCTGTTGATCGGTGGATGACAAGGAGCCATCTCAAATTAAATGCTTCCAAAGCTGAAATACTCATTCCAAGTAAAGATTGGAAAAATTATGACCCACTCTGCACACGGCCTGATGGTCTGGATTCACCTTCTAATGTGTCTAAGAAAGTAAGAAACCTTGGAATTACCATGGACTCTAAATTATCAATGAATGCCCAACTGTACAAGTTAGTCAGGTCAAGCTTCATTACTATGAAAACTCCGCGACCCATCTTCCCTCACCTAGGAATCCACAAAAGGTCCAAGCTATTATCTCTCTTGTACTGTCTAAGCTGGATTACCTTGGATCATATTTATCAACTATGAAAAATTACAACAAATTCAGAACTCTGCTGCCAGACTACTCCTGCATGTAAAGCCACAAGGCCACATCTCCCCTGCCTTGAGGGCCCAAGCTATTTTGTATCACTCACAAAGCAATACATGGAACGTGACCACTTTTTATCAGGAATAAAATCCCAGAATACATATAACAAAGGAACCTCCACCCAAGATTGGCACCCTGCCTCAAAATCTCAGCATACAAGAAAAAAACATGGGTAGTGCATCTTTCTCTGTTCAAGCAAGCAAACTATGAAATTCAGTACTTCCAAACATAAGAGCCACAAAAAAATATTTTATCCTCAGAAGACTACTCAAGAGCTGGCTCTTTCCTACATGACCACCACACACGGACACAAGTGTATAGCATATACCTGTGCATGTAAATATGTATAATTTGATTATATGTATGTATTTAGAGAAGTGCATCGCTTTGTATAAATATATATACTACTTATGGTTTACAAAAGTATAGATATTCTTTAGGTCTGTTTAACAAATGTATATATTACTTATATTATACATTATTTTATGCTTATCATGTATATGGGTCTAGAAGTACTTCACTAGTGAAATACTGAGAAGAACATAAAAAAATACATATTTAAAAAGAAAAAAGAAACATATAGAGGACCCAACACCACTACCTCCAAGGAGACCACCATCAAGCCGGAGCTGCTACACTGAATCCTGCTCAGTGCCCGCCTCCCTTAGCAAACACTCCACGGAAATCTGGGACACCATCATCACATTCACACCAGATGTCACCTTCATCACCACAACATGTCTCAACCCCATTTCCAACTTCGACATCACCACAGCCACCCCTGACGGATCCAAGAAGATACACCAGGACCGCCCCAACAAGCACGATGGAGGAACTGCCATAATATTAAAGGAAACCATCCTACTACACATCGATGCCTAGGCAACCATAAGAGGTACCGTCGCATACAAACCACCAGGACCCCAGCAAACTTTCTGCTACATCATCAGCGACATCATCACCCCCCATACCATCGACTCCCTCCACTACATGATGCTCGGCGACCTCAAATTCCACATCGAGGACCCCAAAGACACCAGCTCCACATCTCTACTACAGAAACTTAACAACATTGGACTCATTCAACTAGTCTCCAAACCCAACCACAGAGCCAGACACACCCTTGAAACCATCTTCTCCTTCAGTGACAAAACCAGATTCTCCCACACCACTGAACTCTGCTGGGCTGACCACACAATCGTCCACTTCACCATCTCCAATACCCAGTATACCATCAACAAGCAACACAGTGTCAACACAGTGTCACCCACTCCATCTGGGGAAATGTAACTGAGAGCCAAGGGATGCAGGCTCTCAACACCACACCACCCGACACATCAACCAACCTCCACAAGGCCATCCACAACTTTTCCACCTGGATCAGCAAATGCTCCAACAAAGACGCCCCTCTGAAATCAGCAAAAGCCAACAGAACGTGAAGACAAACCAGCTAGTACACCCTGGAGATCTAAACCACCAAGCGTAACTGTCTTCTTCTCGAGATGTCACATCTCCAAGGACCCCTCCGACAGAGCTACACACAAAACAGCACTCAGCATCTACCACTGGCTTCCCATGGATGGAAGCATGCAGACATCAGGCCCTTCCTAAAGAAGCCCTAAGTTGACCCCAGCGACTTCAAGAACTACTGGTCAATCTCCCTGCTTGCACACCCAGCAAAAGTACTTGAGTAGGCCATCAACTGACAGCTCATCGACTGCCTAGAATGAAGCCATCTACTCGACTCATCACAATGAGGGTTCAGGGCCAACCATAGCACCGAGACTGCACTCATCACCACAACAGACATCAATACCCTCCTTGACCAAGGAGAAACAATGGCTCTGATCCTTTCCGACCTGTCTGCAGCATTCAGCACTGACGCGCACCACATCCTCATCGACAGACACCACAACATTGGCATTCAACAACACGCCCTCAAGTGGATCATCTCATTCTTTTCAGGATGCACCCAGAGCATCCGCCTACCTCCTTTCACCTCCGTGCCCAAGAACATCATATGCTGTGTGCCCCAGGTTTCATCGCACAGACCCACGCAGTTCAACATCTACATGACCCCCCACTTGCGGATATCGTCAGATCCCACAGACTTAACACTGTCTCCTATGCTGACGACACTCAGCTCATCCTCTCACTCACTAAAGAACCCTCTAACACCAAAACCGACTTCCGCAATGCCATGACCAACATAGCTGCCTGGATGAGCGACAGCTGCCTCGAACTGAACTCCGACAAAACCGAGGTACTGATTTTTGGAAATAACACTTCCGCTTGTGACCACAGCTGGTGGATAGAATAACCCAGACCCATTCCAACACCAACTGACAACACTCGCAACCTCGCCATAATCTAGGACAGCCAACTGACCATGATTAAACAAGTCAACACAGTTGTCGCCTCCTGTTTCCACACCCTCCTCATGCTCTGCAAGATTTTCCGACGGATCCCAGTAAACACCAGAACGATCGTCACACAGGCCCTCGTCGCCAGCTACCTCGACTCCGGCAACGCGCTCTACACTGGTGTGTCTTCCCAGCTCCTCAGAAGACTCCAGACAATACAAAACGTGGCAGCCAAACACATCCGGGACATTCTTAAGCGTACCCAAATCACTCCTCACCTCAAGATACTCCACTGGCTCTCTGGCCAGAAAACATGCCAGTTTAATATGCTCACACATGCCTACAAAGCCCTCCACAAACTTGTACCGTCCTACATCAACCATTTGCTGAACTTCCATCTTCCCTTGAAATACCTGCACTCCACTTCACTCGCCCTCGCACATGTCCCCTGCATCCACTGTATCCACTGCGGAGGCAGCGCATTCTCCTACATCCCACCTAAAGCCTGTAATGACCTCCACCTCCAAATGGCACCCCCCAGCAGACTTCAGAAAGCAACTCAAGACTTGGCTTTTTGACACATACACAACAACCTAAGCGCCCAAATACTCCTAGGATTGATAGTGTTGTGCTTTACAAAAGATTGATTGATTCAACCTATGTCACGCACACCTTCATTACTCACACATAACAGTAATTCAATACATATGCAGGCACATCACCAACATTACATCTTTTATCATGTTGCCTAGGGCTCCGTATTTCTACCCTTTTAGAAGCTTAGCAAGTTTATATACATTATCCAAAGTTGTTGGATGTTTGTCCTGGCAGCTTCACACATCCCTAATTTCTAAGGTCTGTTTTTTTTCAGAGTCAGGTGGCGAAATGATAATGAGCCCTTGTTCCTTGCAACACATCCAGTAAAAGTTTGTTTGTCTTCCCAATAGATTTGGTAACTGAGAAAGGGAATGCTGAATTGTCTTTTATCCGTCATGCGTTGCACTTTGAAAGGAGTGTTGTTAATAATGGTTAGTGAGTGTAGTAATATTCCTGGAAGTACATGAATCTAGATAAAGTAGTTCACAGAAAACCAACATAGAATATATGCACTTGTGTTATATTTAATAAAACAGTGTTTCTATGAAACAAGATTTGGCTTACAAGGCCTTTGTTGCATCACATTTGGGGGGTGATTCTAACCCCGGCGGTCTTAGACCGCCGGGGCCAGGGTCGGCGGGAGCACCGCCGACAGACCGGCGGTGCCCCGCAGGGCATTCTGACCGCGGCGCTTTGGCCGCGGTCAGTGCAGGAAAACCGGCGGGCTCCCGCCGGTTTTCCGCTGCCCCTTGGAATCCTCCAAGGCGGCGCAGCTTGCTGCGCCGCCGAGGGGATTCCGACCCCCCCTACCGCCATCCAGTTCCCGGCGGTCCGCCCGCCGGGAACCGGATGGCGGTAGGGGGGGTCGCGGGGCCCCTGGGGGCCCCTGCAGTGCCCATGCCACTGGCATGGGCACTGCAGGGGCCCCCGTAAGAGGGCCCCTAAATGTATTTCACTGTCTGCTGTGCAGACAGTGAAATACGCGACGGGTGCAACTGCACCCGTCACACAGCTTCCACTCCGCCGGCTCGATTCCGAGCCGGCTTCATCGTGGAAGCCTCTTTCCCGCTGGGCTGGCGGGCGGCCTGAAGGCGGCCGCCCGCCAGCCCAGCGGGAATGTCAGAATTACCGCCGCGGTCTTTCGACCGCGGAACGGTAACCTGGCGGCGGGACTTTGGCGGGCAGCCTCCGCCGCCCGCCAAGGTCAGGATGAGGGCCTTGGTGTATAATGTTTTTGAAATCTGTATTGCATTCAACAAATAGTAGTTTCTATAATTGCAAGTGGTGCAGGTTCATGGACTAGTGTCACAAGAATTTTTACGTAGATCCACAAACAACAAATTCCTTGTGTTGTAGGTTCTTGCTCTTTGATTCAAATGGGGGATTATCTCTGACCATGAACACTTAGCTGGCACCTGCTTTAATTTCCTTGCAGACCTTTTTCAAGTCTATAATAGGCAAGTATATAGTTCAGAATCCATTTAAGCAGCTGTAAGAATCACCACACCGAGTGAGTCTAGGAAATTACTTTATTTCTTTAGATACATGGGAAAAAGGGAGACGTGCAGTTGCTCCGTCCGCCGTTCAAAACCGTCTCAACCTCCGTTCTCGAATGCCTCAAACACATACAAGCGCGTGTGGAATTCCCCGCGCACGGCATTCGAGAACGGTGGCATTTACCAACACTACATAGCTTCTCTCTTTACAGAAGAAACAATATGAAAATAAATGATATATATGTAGAAACAATATGAAAATAACCATATATAAACCTATAAATAAAACAGTCGAACACATCCCAATAAACCGTTTCTATAGAACATTACCATGAATAATAATCTTTTAACTTGTTTGGTTTTACAATTCTCCTGCCAGATCTACTCCTACAATGGATTCCCTCCAATCTACTAGAGTCACTGGAACTGATAGATGACCTCAGGTCATTTGATGGAAGATGACAATCATCAGTACTCCCTGAATCCTCTCTATATTGACATTGATGAACATGTTCTTCTCTTCCCTCATTCTTCTCTTCCAACCATTCTTTCCACATATGACTCTTCGGGATATTAGTCTCCGTTCCCAAGGCAACTCCAGTACCCTTACATAGTGACAAAGCAGATACATGCCACACTTTACCATCATTGAGTCGCACTGAATTATTGTACACAGCAATTACTCTCCTGGGGGAAGAAAATTTACTTTGGCCTTTCACAGTGTGTTTATTGCTCTTGACTCTCACAACATCTCCAACACACAATTTAACCTCCTTACACTTGTGTCTGTCATCATAATACTTCTTATATTTATCCTGAGCTTTCTCAATATTTCTCTTCACCTCCTCCGGACACCATTCTACTCTTTTAGCAGCTTTGACCCAACCAACATTATCCTTTGACATGGGAGTTCTACCCCTCATGAGTTCAAACGGACTAGCATTTGTACTGTTACATGCAGTAATCCTAAAGGCCCACAAGGTTTTCCATAATTCTCTTTCCCAAACTAAATTGTTGCAATTAGACCATTGAATCATTCCTTTAAGTACATGGTTAAATCTTTCTACAGAACCATTACCTGCAGGATGGTAAATTGAAGTAGTATGATGTTTTATTCCATTCCTTCCCACATAATCTTGGAAAGCAGAAGACGTGAATTGTGTCCCATTGTCCGACACAATACATTTTGGTAAACCCTCTCTTACAAAAATTTTAGCCATAAATTTGATGATACTGCTTACATCAGCCTTCCTTACAATTCCTACCTCTGGCCACTTGGAAAAGTGATCTACAAGCACTAACAGGAAGGTTTGCTCTTCACCTTCACCAATTGGTCCCACCATATCAATACCTACTCTTTCCCATGACATGTTGGGAGAAGGAATGGGATGCAAAGGCGGTCTCAACATCACATGTGTTTTATCTGCATTTTCACAAACATGGCAATCTCTCACCATTCTTTCTACCTCCTTATCTATCCCCGGCCACCAGTACCAATGTTTCACTCTATTCTTAGTTTTACCGATGCTAAGATGGCCTTCGTGACAAATCTCAAGAATTTTCCCCCTTAAGGTGATGGGAGGTATAACCTTTCCATTCCTAAGAAATAAACCTTCTTCCATAGTTAATTCGTCCCTTACTTCCCAAAAAGGTAACACATTTTTATTAACCATTTTCTTTAACAGCGACCCTTTGGTAATCATGACGCTCAATTCTTTCATCACCTCATCCAAGTTCTGCTCTGTATTCCATTCATTTCGCATAATACCATTGCATACACCTTCCTCTGCAATAGCCACCCACATGTCATCTTTACCATCTTCATCAGAATTCTGAAACTCATCCGTATCGTTGGATGGCAAAGGCATGCGGCTTAAAAAGTCTGCAACCATATTCTTCACTCCAGGTAAGTATTGCACCACATAGTTGTAATCAAACAAACGTACAGACATTCTGGCAAGCCTTGGAGAAGCCCTATACAACCCCTTTGTGGTTAAAACCTTCACAAGTGGTTTGTGGTCACATCTTAATATGACTGTAGTACCCCACACATACTGTCTAAAATGTTCCAATGCCCAAACACATGCAAGTGCCTCCCGCTCAATAACTAAATACTTCTCTTCAGTAGGAGTTCATGAACGTGAGGCAAAAGCAATAGTGTCTTCATACCCCTCCTTATTAATTTGGGTGAGAACCGCTCCTATTCCCTTGCAACTAGCATCAGTTGTAATGACACATCTAAGACTTGGATCAAAGCCTTGCAAAGGTGGAGCTTTGCAAATATCATTTTTCAACATGTCAAAAGCATTTTGACACGCCTCTGTCCACAAAAACTTGTTCCTTACTTTGAGCAATTGCCTTAAATCATATGTTTTCGTAGAAAAGTTATTAACAAATTTGGAATAGAATTCTACTAAACCTAGAAAAGCATGGACCTCATCCTTATTGTGAGGATTAGGTGCCTTGCTTATTGCAGACAATAACTCCTCCTTAGGTTTAATTCCCTGAGCAGATACAACATGCCCCAAGTAATTGACATGGTCACAAGGAAATTTGCATTTACTAAATTCGGCCGTCAGGCCCTTTTCATCCAACGTATTCAATACTTTTAATAAAGTCTGATCATGATCATCTCTTGACCTCCCCATCACCAGGATATCATCTTGGAAGACCATTGTATTATCTATTCCTGCAAGAATTTAGCACATTAACCTTTGGAACATGCTGCTGCCGACGGCAAACCAAATGGTACTCGCCGAAACCTGTAACATCCAAAGGGTGTAATGAAAGCAGTCAAGTCCCTACTACTGGGATGTAACCGTACCTGATGATAGGCCGCTTTTAAATCAATGGTGGAAAACCATTTAATTCCTCTAGTGCGTGATAACATTTCACTAATATGTGGTAAGGGGAATTGATCAACGAATATATTCTTATTAAGATCTCTCAAATGGATGCATAATCGTAAACCCCCATTGGCTTTCTTCACCACGACTAATGGGGCCACCCACTCAGAAGATTCAATAGGTTCTATAATTTTCTCTTGTAATTTATCCAATTGCAGTTTAACATCTTCCTTTAAGGGAATGGGAATATTTCTTACTTTATGCACCTGTGGCACAGCATCCTTTTTTAAATGAATAAGGTGCATGAAGCCTTTCATTTTTCCAATCTTTCCCGTAAATACTTTGGAGAATCTCTGCAGAACCAGTTGACCAATTCCTACCCCTTTTTCTATAGACAATACCAGTTCAGGATTATTGGGGTCCAATATTATACCCAATTTCCTCTGATCAATCCATCCCAAAACGGAAGGGCCAGTGACTGCAATATACAATTTTCCGATCATTTCTCTGTTCTTATACTGGAATTTCAATTCCTTGTAGCCTAACAATTCGATAATTTCCCCAGTAAATGTCTTGATTGTTATGTCTGGTGAGCATAACTCTTCACCCACAATATGTTTGAGACTTCTTTCCCACACATTTTGATTAATAATAGTGTATGGAGACCCTGAATCTACTACAATGCGCATAGTCACACCTCCCAACATAATCTCACAACTTGGTTTTTTCATTCTATTTTTCTCTTCTTGTTTCATACAAAGAATAGTGTCTTCGTCAGAAGGATTTATACACAAAATACACATGTTCAAATCATCATCCTCAGAAGAGTTTGTGTCTTCCAGATCCAAGATTTTGCTACCCCCATTCTTTCTCTGACACACTTTTTGGAAATGGCCTACAATTCCACATTTTAAACATTTCTGTTTCTTTGCCGGACACAATTTATCATTCGCCAAGTGGTCATAACTGCCACATCTGTAACACTTCTTTTTATCATCAGACTTAAAATTCTTAGATTCTATTCCTGTTCTCCCTGTGCTTCTCTTCTTAAAATCTTTAGTATGTTTTTTTTCTTTCACTCTTGCAATTATGGTCTCCTCTCTTTTATTTTCATTTAAAACTTCTTTCGTGCACCTTCCTGTCAGTTCTGCCCTTTTTACAATGTCAATGACCTCCTGCAAAGAGCTTTCTCCTTTGGCCCACAGATTGTCTTGAACGTTCGAGTTTGACGATTGCATAACAATCTGGTCACGAATGAGCTCGTCATATAGATCACCAAACCTGCAATTTATTGCTAAATTCTTTAAGGCAGACACGTAATCCTCTACTGGTTCCTCCTTCCCTTGCTTCCGATGAAAAAACTTATAGCGATCCACAGCTATGCAAACTCTAGGTCTGTAATAGTTATCTAAGTCTTCAAGCGCATTCTTATACAGATCACCATCACCCGCTTGCCTGGGTTTCTTGTTAATGTTTTTGAACATTTTCAGACCACCTGGTCCTAAACAATGTAATAGGATCCTATATTTCTTTTCAGCAGAAAGTTCTTCTTCCTCCTCAATGGCGGAGATATAATTCCTGAAATATTCACTCCATTCCTCCCATTTTAATATAGGTGAACCAGCAACAGGAATAAATGATTGTGGAGATGATAAATTCCATGGGTTGTTCGCCGCCATGTATTTGCACTGTCTCCCTTCTAAAATTGTCCTCTTAAGTAGAGGTAACCACTATAATTGCTAATAGTTGGTTACAGATGGTTTAAAACCCACAGGCACTTTGTAATGTTAGTCAAGCTAGCAATCAATTTGGTAGCACGTACTGTGCCAATTTAAAATGGCTGCCGCATAAATGACGTATAAATTAAAATGGCTGCCGCTCTGTTAGTAAAACTATCCCAACTTAAAATGGCTGCCACTTAGAAATGATGCATGGTCATGTTTTGACCAATCCAAAATGGCCGCAGAAACAGGATGTCAGTTGGAGGCAGTCCCGGTAGTGGTACACACCCACACAGTCACTGCTTCACTCAACGATGATCTTAGACTGCTGCAAACATGTTGCCCAGCTCCTGACTCACAGTGTGGAAAAGACGATCTTCGGCTGCAGCCAAAAATGCTTCACAGCCCCTAACTCACCGGAATAGTGTCTATCCACTGTGCAGCACACTCATCGCGATGATGCGTTCGGATTAATTCTTCTCCTCGTCGCCAATTGTAAGAATCACCACACCGAGTGAGTCTAGGAAATTGCTTTATTTCTTTAGATACATGGGAAAAAGGGAGACGTGCAGTTGCTCCATCCGCCGTTCAAAAACGTCTCAACCTCCGTTCTCGAATGCCTCAAACACATACAAGCGCGTGTGGAATTCCCCGCGCACGGCATTCGAGAACGGTGGCATTTACCAACACTACAGCAGCGTGTGGGATAGGGTGCTAATTGAACGCATCCCAAGGACACACAAAAGAAAGATGAAAATTCAAGCAATGGTCAAGTGACCATAAAATAAATCTTAGGGCCTCATTTAGTACTTGGAGGATGATACTCTGTCACAAACGTGACAGATATTGCGTCAGTCATATTACAATCCCCATACGATATAATGAGATCTTAATATGGTGGACGGGATATCAGTCATGTTTGTGATGGAGTGTTCCTTTCCACCAAGTTCTAAATCAGGCCTTTAGTCTCCACATTTAAAGATAACATCTAATTAGTTGACTTCAGAGACTGACATCATGTGCAAGTAAAAGCAACATTGTGGCAAGCTATGAAAGATATGGAAAGTCCCAAAAAGTCCAATTAATACATTAAAACATTGAACTAGTTAAGACATCGAGCTAGATCGTTAGCAACAAAAATAATTATTCATTTTGACAATGCGTAAAATGTATTGTCAACTTCTTGACTAAATACCAATCTAGTAGCAATCAAAAGATGGTAATCTCAAGTGAAGGGAAAAGTAAGTCAGGTGGTGGTATAAGATAATGGTTTCTTAATGAAATTGTCATGGATTGTTGTAATATGATCTTTTTTTATGGTACTGTGGTATGAATGAATTCACAGGCTCAAAGAATGGTGAATATATCTGTGGACAAGGCCACTAAAGAAATTGTGACGTGCAGAATAAGAGTGATAGGATTATTGAGATAAACTTCATGCATAAATTACCTGAGTATCAATTGATCTGGTTGAAGTTCATAATACCCTGGACAAAGAACTTTAGGCCTGATGTATAAAACTTTGTTGTAGTTGCAGAAGCAACTGCAAATGCTTTAAATCAGAGTTTGCGACCACAAAAATGCTTTTTGCAATGCACTAAATGTATTTTAGGAGTAAATAACGTTTTCACAAAATGTTGACAGAAAGGAAATTCACGGTATTAACGAGTTATCGTTTGAACTTTTGAAGCAGAGATACAGTAATAAAATATAATTCGTCTGTTGTGCGGCAGTTTATTTCCTGTTGGTCTGAAAGGTAGCATTAATTTGTGGCAGAGTACCCAAAAATACATTCCATCAAAAATGAGGTGGAATATTTACACTCAGTTGTTTCCTAGACATTAAGAAAATCCAGAATGCAGTGAGGATTGAGCAACCTAATGAAGAATGCCACCTGAGTGTCTTTTTACTTAATGCATCTAAATTGTGCTACTTTCAATGAAGCACATGTAAATCTCCCCATGCCACCGTTCAGTAGCTAATGTTTGTGGTGTTAGCTGGCTTTGTAAGTCATCGTGCCAAAAGAGAATCTAGGTGATGAGTTGGGGTAAGTTGTGAGTTTAATTTCCAACAGAGGATAGGGCCGGGGCGAGCCACTAGGCAGAACTACCAGTGGGTACGTACACCCTCTCTGCTATTCTTTTAGCAGTCAACGGGCTTGGTGTAAGGTGCAACCAATTGTACTGTAATAAGGGACATTTATTATTTTTATGTTTTGCTTTCCAAAATATTTAAATATAGGTTGAGCCCAAACTTGTAGCATCTCTATTGTCTCTTATGTACAATTATTGCTTGTCTCAATGCTATGTATGTATTGCATGATGCATAATTATGTTTTTTAATAGTAGAGGTGCAAGCCCTGAGAGCTGTGTTCTGTCCTCCAAGTACAGTGTAAATATCACTAAGTACTTGCTATGGAATTAGAGGTCCACGAAGCTCTTGTTACTCGTGTTACTCATACAAATCTGTTGTTTTTGGTTCCTGTTGGTGTAATACAAGTACATTACATGAATTATGCACTCCTCTGAATCACGGGTACTGACTCAACAGCCATTTGTGCAATAACAATAACCCCATACAAAAATGTATTCTGACTGAAAACATGATACAAACAAGATTTTTGAAGTAGCCACGGACGCCCTGCTGTTGCCATGTGATGATACAGCAAATGTAACATACCGCTGGAGCGAGTGATACGAATTGCCACATTCATCATCATAATTTTCCTCAGACTTAAACATGACGGTCACACGGCAGTGCCTAGTGAACCAAGTCCTGTATTTTACATTCTTCCAAAGGCCCCTTTATAACAGTATATGGGAGATGCACATAGTGAAAAAGATACTTAAATGTAATTCGTACCTTATTTGAGCAGATATAGGCTGCCCTCACTTCTCCGCGCACATGACGTGTTGTTGATACTGCTTGGTCTTTAGTTTCTACTTAATTACTTCATTTTATGGTTCCTAACCCCTTCCATTACTCATTCTCTTCCGCTGGTCGTTTTTTGTGGTCTCCTTTGTTGTCATTAAGTGGGTGCTGGCATTAGGGCCTTGACAGAGCGCTAAGTACAGGAGAAAAAAGCTGAATGCCCGTCCAGGTGTGTGTCGTGTGCTATTGTTCTGTTGCCACGGCAACCATTCATTAAATATGACATGCTGGTTTCTACATGTTGCTGAAGAAATATCTGAAAGCGTTAGTTAGACCTCTCTGTTGCTGTCTTCCTTTGCCCTGTCCCAGTGTGACAGCTTTTTGTGGGGCATAAATTGGGACAACACATGCATCGTCTCCGGCAGGTATTCTATGTGATGTTAAACTGGATATAATGTTTGTTTGTATAGGTTTGTTTTTAAGACTGTTATCTTTCTTCGGTCCTGCTGTTATCAGTAATCAAAAGATGTTCGTAAAATTAGCTAGTTAAAAATATGAACAGATTTCTGAAGATGATTCAGAAAATGTTACACAGGGAGAGAGATGAGAAGTGAATCTTCCACATGTCCTCCCAACCCAAACATAATACAAACAAAAGGTGTGGAGGGATAAGTTAACTCCATATGGCCACAATCACGTTGATTGTGATCCTGCCATCACTCGTGGTCTTGCTTGACACTGTTGTGTTGATTAGCTGGGGGGAATTACTCCTTGTGGAAGAGGTGGTCTCACACACTTGGTTGTGTCATGCTTCATCATTAACCACCTCTACTCACCCAGGTAAGAACGTGCCACCAGGGAGGACTCAACCTCTTGGTGAACTGCACCAGGGGGAGTTCTTAGATAAAGCTTGCTGGATAATAAGGGGATCCAGATCAATTAAAAATACCTAGTGGACTGCCAGTAAATTTTATCTTTAATAATTTTGTCTAACAGTATGGTTAAAAACATATGTCCATGAGTATAATTACTCTGCCTCTCCTTTAAAAAGCCAACATGGTTCTGTTCTCACATCGAGCCTATCCTGTTCTGGGGCATTCTTTATGGCCATGGATCTATAGTCTAGCGTAAGTTAACATACTCCTATTCTACCTCACACAGTGATGTTTTTCACACACTCAAGACCTACCGGAGTGGGAAGTAGACGTTTGAACATTCTAGATTAGGGGGGTACTGGCCTCTGTTCTGGGGCTGGGATGATACAGCTGGGAGCAGCGAGGATTAGGTGCAGCAGAACAATGCTAATTTTGACGAATGTGTGACTACAAGGGGCACCTTCCTGCACATAAGCAATCAATCACCTCAACGCAGACACCCTTGCACTAGGGCGCAAGGATGCCTGCATTGGCACTGACAGCTAAATTTAGTGCCGAAGCAGAGGGAAACACAGGGGCATGTCGTATTTCTTTAAATACGGCGCATCCCTACATTTCTAAAGTGACACAGTGCAGCGCTGCAAATTTTGGCGCAGCACCGCACTGCAACACTTTTTAGTCAATCTGGCCCTAAGTACTTTGTTTGTAAAAGGATGGCTACAGCCTTTAAGCCATCAAGATAGTTAAATCGAAATTAAATAAAGTCCTATCAATAAAGGGCTTTGCAAACAATAAAGTGTCTCTGTCTCTCTTGCACTTTTAAGGAATTTTATATAGTGTTTCATGTCACAGTGTAGCCACTTCAGACTCCTGGGTGGAGATGGAAATAGGTTAGAAGCAATGGCACATCACAGGTAGAATAACAGATCTACAAGATGCAGTTCAACGTGAAGGTCTACCTGGAGGATCAGATTGCTCTGGGAGAGCTAATTTCACACCTCTGAGACCTATGTTTTAAGTCTGGGAGATAAATATGTTTTTCTTGAATGGTATTATTTTCTTGAGCTGTGTTTGGCCTGTTTCTTTTGAAGGTGTTATTGCACAGACTGTCTTATGACATTTGTGATATGGCAACTTCATCTCAGAATTTAAAATGCGTAGCTTTGCCTTTCAGAAGTAGTGGAGGGGATTCTCGTGATTTTAAAAGCAAGTGTCTTTCTGATTAAGATGTGCGCTACCTTCTGTGAAATCGTGTTTCTATTTCCCTGGGAAACACCACTGTTTTGTTAATATTGATTTCAGCAAAAGAACACAGGAAACACCCACAGACCATAACTGGATGTAGGTACAGTGATATCAAAAACAGCTTCTATCAAGGTATTGTTCATGAAAAGAAATCAACAACTTAGAGTGGTATATTCAGTATATCAAAATAGGCAGTTAATGATTAAAGAAGCAAATAAAGGCCATGTATATAGGAATTACTAGCAAAAAGAATTTGGGTATCGCTCCAAAGGACATAGACCAGTTGTTTAACCAATAAATTAATATAGTAATGTGTGCTCAGTGTGAAAAAGAGAACACACAGTGCTTTTAACAAAAAAGCAGCTCAAAACGTGGTCAACAAAAATATAACGGTGAAAGACTATGGCCCTCATTATGACTTCAGCGGTCTTTTTCTCAGACGCCAAAGTCATGCCCGCCACATGATCGCTAGTGTTGGCAGTCTTCAGACCACCATAATATGGCTGCTGGCTGCTCTCTGTCACTATTTGGCGGGGCAGCCACCAGGAGCCATACTGGCGGATGGCTGTCTAGTGGAGCTTGTTCCGTCACCACCGCCACGTCACCACAACACCGTCTGCCGTATTACTACATTGTAGACGGCGTGGGGGTGTTGTGTTGGCAGGGCGCTGGCGGCGGAGCAGGCTCCATGGATCCCGTTTCCTCCCGGGTGACCACCAGGTAAGGTGATCAACCAACAAGGGAGGGGAGCTGTTGAGTGTTGTGTGTGTTAATGGAGGGGGTGGGGGGTGTTGTGTGCATTTGTGTGCCTGTGTGTGCAAGTGTCTGTGTGCTTGTGTGAATGCATGTATGCAGGGGGAGTATGTGTGAGTGTAATCGGGGGGTGGGGGGAGTATGTGTGAGTGTATGCGGGGGTGGGTGGAGTGTTGTGGCCATGTGTGCATGTGTGTGTGAATGAGTGAGCGTGGATGTGTGCGTGTATGTATGTATGTGTGGTGTGTGCGTGGATGGGGATACAGTACGGGGATGGGGCGGGGGCACAGTATGGAGAAGGGGGTGTCGCTGCTTGGGGGGTGGGGTGCTTCTGATGGGGTTAGGGAGTGGGGGGCTCTGATATGGAGGAGAGGTGGGGAGTCCTTTAGTGGCGACAGGAATGAGTATTTCTGTTGCCAGTATCCTTACCGCCAGGGATTTTGTGGCAGGGCTGCCGGCATGGAATCGCTGGTGGTAAGGATACTTAAAATACCAGTGGTGGTATTAGGTGGACTGCCGGGTCAAAAGCGGAGAACCTTCGGCCAGGCGATCCTATCCCCCTGGCGGTACAGGTGGTGAACTGGCTGCAGTGCAGCCAGTTCACTACCCTTGCAATAATTTGGCGGTCCTGCACCTCCACGCTGTCGGCGGTCTGGCCGCCAGTGTGGTGGGGCAGGACCGTCAGGGTCATAATGACCCCCTATATACAAAGTAGTCTCAGAGGGAAGCAGTCCTACTATAGTATTGAGAAGCCAGCTCTTGTGCTCGCTGTCTCCCTCAAAGTCAAGTCAAAATAATCTTTATTCCGCTAAATATTTTGACTACATAAGCACAGTTTTAAAATTAGCATGGCATATTGCAAGTTTAAAACAAAACAGCAATCGATTAAAAACAGACAAAATGTATCAAAATACACCCCTCAGTGACAATGGTTTCAGTGGCTTAAAGTGCATAAAGTTTTCTCAATTTAATAACAGCAATGATAAAATTGAGGACAGCAGTACAAGTTTTAATATTAGCGAGAGAATGTAAGTAATAATAAAAACCATCTTTATGGGAAATAAAAGATTTTAAAAGGAGAATTGATTGCAAAAACCGCAGTCGCAAAGACTCATGTCAAGTGCAGAAGAGTGTGAAGTGCAAAGTGGATTGGGCAGTATTTGTACTGCAGGGAAAACATGAAAGAGAAGAGTGCCAAGAATCCAGGGTGGGAAAGGACACTAAAAAGTGCACAGCATTGATCCTAAATCATGTATGATAAAATCTAGGTTGGGGATTGGCTATCGTAAAAAACACAAAAAGGGTATGGGGTTCACTTGTAATGAGGAGCTATACCCAAGGGAGATTATCCAGGGGCTCCTAGACCTCAATGGGTGTGTGAATGAAGTGTGAGTGCTGTGGAGTGGTGATGGGTAAGGGTGGGGGTTGTTTCCTTTACAGACTAGGTGGTCTCAAACACTATATGGTGTCATGCTTCATCATTTGACCACATAGCCCCACCCAGGTAGGACAATGCCACCTGGGCGGACTCAACCTCACCGTTAAAGGAACGGGAGGGAGTGTGTAAATTATTATTATCTGTAATAAACGGAATCCAGCTAAGCTAAGGAAAGATAGAAAAACACCTAAGCAGTTACCGGTGTGCAATCTACACTTTTAATAATGGTGTCTGCTGGTGTATTAAAATCAAGGATGGGACACCAGGGTGAGAACAAGGACTCACTGGGTCACCTATCTAAAAATGGCTGACATGTTTCTGCCCTCTACAATGAGCCAAGGAAGGTCTGGGGGCATTCTTCAGGGCCTAGGATTCCTAAACGTCATGCAATGCAGAGACAAACATCCAACACTCAGTAAGAGAGTGGATACAGAAAAATTAGAAATGATGAGGCCTACCTGTGGCGGGGAACTACCTAACGTAGGCCCCAAGACTAAAGGGTACTTGCCCCAGATTCCAGGAGGGGGAGTGTCCCCTTATAGTCAGACTTACGTCAAAGGAGGCACTCACTATGCCCCTAGTCCGTCCCCTCACTGGACCGCAAGCGTAAATGTAGGTAGGGCCAGGAGCTTACATAAAAAAAACATTTTCAGCTGGCTGAAGTTTCCCAGCTGCAGCATTGCCCCAGACTCCTGTTCTGTATGTTCCCACTGCAAGTCATTGAGCGGCATATTTACAAGATAGTAACGCACTGGTCCCGATGCGCCACTTTTCTTGCTTCGCCCCTGCCCTACCTAACAACACCATTGTTGCACCGTATTTACAATATGGCGCACCATGACGGTTGTAGGACACTAGCATCAACATTTTTTACGGTATTGTGGCGCTTTCCTGCACTAGTGTCAAAAATGTGGATGCTAGTGCAGCACAGCACAGGGAGGCCTATTGATTAAATGGGTGTATCATTTTAATGCTTGCTCTGAGCAGGCGTAAAAATGATGAAAAAATGGCGCAGTGAAATAATGTAAATTTCACTGGGCCATTTTTTAGGGCCTCCCTGCATTGGAACTCCCACTTTCATGCATTATGCCTGAGGCAGGCATTATGTGGAGCAAGGGGTTGCAAAGTGGCATGGGAGAAAGTTACCTTAGCACTGCCTTAGCATAAAAAAACAATGACACTATGGCGGCGCACGGTGGAGCTAGGGGTTTGTAAATATGCCCCTTACTTTTGTAAAGATAGACCAAGTCCCTAATTGGCTTTTGCCCTAATGTTTTTGCAAACCTGTAGATGGCATTAGCAACAACCTCCATTTGTTGTGGCCTGTTGACCAAGAGCCTGCCCCAATGCCCACTTGTGTCTAATATAATTCCTAAATAATTGAAGATGTTAACTTTTACAATGGGACTGCCCTCGAGGAAAAATGTTTTAGGTTTAATATTTCTAGACCCCCCAGGACATTGTGAAGGATTTTTGTTGATTTACTTTTAGTCTCAGGTCAGATATGAAAGCACTAAAACCAGTTAACAGGTTTTGTAGCCCATTCCCAGTGCGTGCTAAAAAAACGCATCATCTGCGTATAGTAGTACAGGGACTGCTCGGAAGCTGATCCTAGGGACATCTTCACCACAGGTCTTTAGGGCTGCTTCAAGTGAATTAATACGAACAAGGAAGAGAAAGAGGGGTAATATGCATCCTTGTCCGACCCCACCTGGCACCCTGATTGGCACAGTGCAGTCACCAGATCATGAAAAGCGAACCCTTGTTGAGGAATCCCTCACTGACCCCAAGATGCCGCTGGATTCAAAGTCCCGCACTGCGGCAGAGCGCTCGCGCTTTAGAAGTGCGTTAGGAGCCCACCCTCTATCAGGTAAGTGGTTGGGTGATGAAGTCCCACCCCAACCTGAGGCAAAGTCTCCATAGCAGAGCACACTAACCTCAAGATGCTGCATTCAAAGTAATCTGTCTGACTTACTATTTCACAGTCTTTTATTCTGGCCTTTGCAGATCCATTGTATATAGTCTCTCGTCATATTTGTGAGTAATCTCAGCACAGGTCTAAATATGAGTGTTTTAGCTGTGTGAAAGGGAAAATGGGGCACATTTTTCAAAAGATTGGTATCTGACACCAGTGGGTGTTTTGGAGGTACAGGATTATAAGCGCATGGGAGGATAAAAATGAATGCCTGGGTTTCTAGCCAATGGTGCTGGGGAGAGCATGGCAAGAAAAAACTGTATAGGAATCGGAAGACTAGTGGGTGCTACATTAGAAGGAAAGTAATTGGACATAGGGGGAGCAGTGTAAAAAGGAAAATGCAGTAGGCCCAGAACTGAGTCTTGGGGAACTCCAGTTGTTAGAGGTGTCGCTGTGGATCATAATGAACATCATAACACTAAGAGAGATTGATCCAATAGATAGGAGAGATTTAGTTGCCTCATTTGTAAATACCTAGACTGGTGACCTTGGAATGCAGAGTAAAATGGTCAACTGTATCAAATGCCCAGAGAGGACAACAAAAATTAGTATGGGCGAGTATTTGTTGTGATGAGGAGAAGTTTGCAACCTTACAGGAGCAGATTCTGTAGAATGTAGTCAGTGGTGTCTCTAGAAGTGAATTTTACAGGGGTTGGGAACACACTAGGCCACAAGCATACACCCAGAACAACCCTCCATTTAGTATTGCAGGATTACCACAGTACTGTGTAAAAACAATTTGTGGATTTTCATGACCAGCAATAGGACGTTGGCCACCCACAGGCCAACCTCATGCTGCATTTAGAAAAAAGCTGTGCAGTGCAGTGGGTTTGGTGCCAATGGGAAACTGGGTGCAAGACGTGGCCACAGGCCATCCCTGAAGTCCAGCCGCCTACTGGGCATGATCAAAAAGTTATGTCCAGTGGGGGCGTTGCAGAAAATAATCAAAAACCCAAGAAATTCAGTAAAAAAATAGGTTAAAGTGGCATTTAGCTGGAACAATTTTCAGAGAGGAAGAGCTGCCATGAATATTACATGTCAGAAGTCATAGCAGACCTTCCAACTCACACAGGGCCAGATGTACGAAAGGATTTTACCCATTCTGTGTGTGTGGGAAAAAGCTTTTGTACATATGGCCCATAGTGCCATTGTGTGTCACACGATTTTGTATCCCTTTGCAAGGTCACCCGTTGAGGAGCTGAAATCGCACAGTATCAGGCAATGCGAGCTGGAAACCACTGCATATAGTGGATTTTCCAGCTCGTCTTTTGTAGGAAGCTGTTGTCCATTAGGTGTGAATACACCCCAGGACAATGGTGACAGCCTCTACAACTCTTATTTTTGGGGTGTGTAGGGGTGGTGCAAGGCAGAATGCCTCTTATGTAGCTCTCAGCACCAGACCCCACTCCCTCCAAGGCTCCGCCCTCCTTCCTTTGACGGTGAGATTTGTTTACAGATTGGCAGGTCTGCCATGGGACTGAGACAATTCCATGCCTCACATGAAGAACAAGTGTAGCAAATGAGTCATGCCCATTCAGGTTGAGAGTTGTAAGGGTGTGGTAGGTGTCTGGTGATAAATTTTGGAGCTCATTCACAAACATATCACTAAAACATTGTATGGTAGTGCACTGTTGTTTAATACAGCACAATTTCTACTAAATTTGGACAGACATACAGTTTTGCTGATAAGACTACATAGTGCACAAGTAATTGTAGAAAACAGGTTTCAGCGGATATCATTTGTGCATTTATAAAGTGACTTGATTTGTTTGGATCCTATTAAGATAAGTGTTTCTATCACACTACAACATTAAAAATGTGTCTTATTTCTATTTTCCTTGCTGCTGATCCACTTTGAAATATGTATTCAGTTCATTAACAGGTATTTCAATTTTGTTGTGTTAGAAAAAAATGCCAACCTATCGACTTTCCTTTCACATGTTCTGTACCCTAGCAAAATTGTCACATAGTTCAGTATACAAACTTTTCTCACTTTGCTGTGGAGTAAGAAGGTAAACACCAACATCCATTTTTTAGGAGAAGCAGCAATTTGTCAGACAACATTGCCTGGCGTTTGACCACTGTCCTTGAGCACAGCAATGAGTCTCTGAAGGCAACTTTACTGCTCATTTACCTTCTGAACTACAGCATAGTTATTTTGGGGGTGCTGCAACACACCACAGACCCCTATTTCCAGCGCCTATGGCTGGTCGGGCACACGGGAGGCCAGGACAAATATTGTTGGGTCATGGGCCACATCTAACCCCTTCTAGGGAAGTCACTCAAAATCACATTGAGAAGATAAGTAAGGTTGTGAGTGGCTAACGATTGATGACAGGACATTCCAAGATGGAGGCATTAACATTTGGGCCCATATTTATACTTTTTTAGCATACTTTTTTAGCGCCGCATCTGCGTCATTTTTTGACGCAAAAGTGCCGTAAACTTACAAAATATAATTGTATTTTGTAAGTTTGCACCGCTTTTGAGTCAATAAGTGACGCAAATGCGGCGCTAAAAAAGTATAAATATGAGCCTTGGTTTCTTAGGTAGGGTTAAGATGAGTGTTAATTTGAAGCACTGTGATTGTATACCAGGGTTAATAGAATGATTAAAGAGCGGTCTCGATGAGGATAGGGTACATGATGAGGGTGAGGGTTTTAATTATTTGAGGGTGGAAAAGGTGATGTGTGCCAAAGGGGGTTTGCTTGCGTTCTTTTAATTTGAGATAGTGTGAAAATGATGAGACAGCATAGGAAGATAAGAGCAACTCAAGGGTAATCCATTCTAAAGATGTGTGGTGCAGAATCTGATGCTGATAAGGGAGACTGAGTGATGGAGAGGAATAATGCGGAGAAACGATTGTTGATTGAAGTAGAAAATTGTAGTAGGTGGGAGTGCAGGAAAGTCTTGGAAGTAGTTGCTCATTGTAGTTTTCAGTGCATAAATGAACTGATGCATGAATGATTTGTATTCATCCAGACGTTCTGTCATTGTTGATTTATGCCAACTGTACCGACCTAGACACATTTTTGCTTTCATAGAATGAAAGAGATTTCCAAGGCTTAGAAGAAGATATATTTGAAGTGAATGTTTACACAGCTTGGAGTACATTGAATTGTTTTCGTGGGGTGTTGTTGAATTGATTGAGACAGGGATTTAAGATCATAGTGCAGTTTGTCTAGGACCAAAGATAAGAACTTCAAATGATGTTTTTTTTTTAGAGATGGGGTGTTAGTTAGTTGGCTTCCTTGGAGATGGTGAGGTTACTGATATGTGTATGATGGCACGGGTCAAAGGAAATGTATTAATGCTGATGTTGGAGGGAGGGAAAAAGAGATTCGTGAAACCGAACAAGATAACATTTGTCACCATGTGTGTTTTGGAAGGGAATGAGTATTCATAATTGAGTGGGAGGAAAAAGATGTGAGCGAAGAGTTTTGGGTGCATCCGATGGTTGATCTACAAGGTTAAAACCTCCTAAAAGGATGCTTAGGGTGCTGGATGATGAGGTTTCTAATACAGTCGTGGTCATCGCAGAATGGTCCTATGATTCCAGGTGGTGGTGTAAAATGCTCAGACTTACACTATTGTAAAGTAGATGGTGAGGATTTAGCATTCGGGAAGGAACAGCTGAGATAGGCTTCTTGAGGCAGAAACCAACCCTGATGCCTTTTTTGGTTGGAATGTGGTTGGAATAGTTGCAAATTCTGTGTGAAATGAAGCTGGGGTGGCTGAGCTTTTGTGACTTTTCATGTTTCAGGAATTGTTGACAAGAGGTGGAGGCGTCAAAACTTTAATTAGTATGAGTTAGTTTAAATGCATTTTCAACAGGTGTTGCATAGGCAAAAGAAGGAGTGGTGAGTGTTTTTTTTTTATGTATAGTTTGAGAGATACTCCACTGAAGAGGGTAGATTACCTGCAGTGAAGGGGCTTGTCTTGCCGCTGGTGACACGGAACTCCAAGGGTGGGATGGAGTGTGTATTTGAGAGAGAGGCTTTGGCAGGGGGCGTGGCACAGGAGCGTTGCAGAGGTGCCCCTAACCCTTAAGAGCCCGCACAACCCCCGCCCACCCCCACCCCCCACCCCCCACAACCCTTCCAGGGGTTCCATTCAGCTCAATGCCAAACGCTTTCTGTGAGATATGGATGGAAGACTAAGGGGTCTCTCTTCACATTCTACAGGAGGTGGGGTGGGAGGGGGATCAGTTTGTTTTATGCAGCTAAGTTTTGGGAATATGTTTGGACGCATGTAGCAGAAATAGTGATAGGTGAAAGGTGCCCATAGCACAGTGCTTAATTTGTGCTTGTTGTTTCCGGTGCTGAGCACCGGCACTTATTTTTGCGGGCCTGGGCTTATTCTTCTGCCTCAAGCATTTGCTGGGAGGATAAGTCACTTATGGGAAAGACAGAGGAAGGGAAAACGAAAAAACGTCACAGTGGGATAAAGCAGGAAGCTGCTAGAGTGAGCTGAAGGGGCAGGGAGTGGCTTTACATGGATTGAAGAGGCCTGAGATGTTTTAAGGATTATGCTACCTCAGTATTCTGTGTTCCCACATTTAATTGCAGCAGCCGGGGGTTTAAGAGAAAGGCTTTGGGCACCGGCACCTTTTTATTTACAAATTAAGCACTGCCATAGCAGTGTGTAACTCTGAAAATACTTGTGGATGTACTGTTACTCAACAAGTGGTTCAAATTCTTTAGGGCACAGCGAATGATGTAGTATGGCACAGTGTGCACTGATTGTGGGCTGTGGCATGCAACACATGTGTTGGGCGAGCACTATATTGAGAATGGATCAATTGATGTTTCTTTCTGGAGCGGTCTAGTCAACACATATTGAACATATTACAATTAAGAGTTAAATAAGGGAGAAAGGTTCGTTGTAATCAATCAAGCACGACTTATTGCAGTGCTTAATTTGTGAAAGAATGAGTGCCGGTCCCCGAAGCTCGGCTCAGAAGCCTGCGGCCGGTGTTATTAAATGCTAGACCAACAAATACCAGGGCTGTAGAGTCTTGAATTCACGCTTGCCTCTTTAATCCACTTCCAGGCACACCCTGCTACCCTATCTCACTCATGCCTGTCTCTGCTTTCTCCCTTTATGATTGTGTTTCGCATAATTCTCTTCCTCCGCCCTTCCACTTTCGTTTGTTTTTTCCGTCTCTGGCTCGCTGTAATTGTCTGATAAGAAAAAAATAAGTGCTCGTCCACAAAAATGAGCACAGGTTCCCTCCACTAGCAACGTGCATAAGTGTGAAAGGGTTGGGAAATACTATCAGGGTCGCATAGGACAGAAAATAAGTCAGAAACCAAAATATAATTGGCCCTATTTACTAACCAAGCTAGCTAAAAAAGAGACCTAGATTTGCAAATCGGGCAGTTTTTAACTTATAAAGTCATTCTGTATAGGTGCTATACAAGGTACGGGTATCGAAATGCATCTGTGCTTGTTGCAGGTAACGTGGTAATATCAGGGAAGAACGAGTTACTTACCTTCGGTAACGACTTTTCTGGTGGATACATTAGCTACCTGTGGATTCCTCACCTCATGAATACTCCCATGGCGCCAGCATTCGACGGAAATCTTCTTACTAGTCTCTGCACGTCGACGAGGACGTCACTGTCTCGCACGCGACGCCGTCTGACGTCATACAGGCAATAAGAGGTCCTCGACGACGTGCGGACGTCAGTACCAATCATTTTTTACGTGCATGAGAACAACCAGGCAATGCAATGAAAGAACAAAGCAACATCCATTATATTGTAAAAATACACCACATTGTATGAATAACTGTAAATCTTTTTTATGTACATATATATATATATATATATATATAAAACTCTTTCTTTTAAAAATATATACACACACCAAGTATATACATAAAGATATATACACATATACCCATATATATATAAATATATTATATATATACATCTATTGCACCCTCAAAGATCAAGAGGAGCGCACTCAAGGATTACTTGGCAAGACCATAAAGGCAACGGGGAGGCGGGTGGGACCGTGAGGAATCCAGAGGTAGCTAATGTATCCACCAGAAAAGTCGTTACCGAAGGTAAGTAACTCGTTCTTCTGATGGATACAACTACCTGTGGATTCCTCACCTCATGAATAGAGTCCCAAAGCAGTACCACGCCCGGCGGTGGGTGCCTAAATGGTCAAACCAAGAAATCCTGCAGCACTGACCGTGCAAAATGGCCGTCCCTTCTAACCTCAGAATCTAAACAGTAATGTTTTGCAAAAGTGTGAAGGGACGACCAAGTTGCGGCCTTGCAGATGTCGACCACAGGAACACCTCTGGCTAAGGCCGAAGTGGCCGACTTAGCTCTGGTGGAATGAGCTCTAATGCCCTCAGGAGGATCCTTCTTTGCCAAAGAGTAACATATTTTAATGCAAAGAACAACCCACCTGGATAGTGTTCTCTTGTGGACTGCCTTTCCTCTCCTCTTGCCCACGTATCCAATAAACAGCTGATCCTCCAGCCTGAAATCCTTTGTTCTATCGATAAAGAAGCTCAACGCTCTCTTTGGATCCAGACGGTGCAGTCTTTCTTCCTCTTTGGAAGGATGAGGCGGAGGATAGAACGTGGACAAAGTAATTGCCTGAGCCAAATGGAAGGGTGAAACAACCTTCGGGAGGAAAGCAGCCTTGGTCCTCAACACCACCTTATCCCCATAAAAAGTTGTATAAGGGGGTTTTACTGATAAGGCCTGCAACTCACTCACTCTCCTTGCTGATGTTATAGCTATCAGGAAGACTGTTTTTAAAAACAAATACCTCAAGGGGCAAGAATGCATAGGTTCAAAAGGGGACCCCATAAGGAAAGTCAGGACTAAGGACAAATCCCATTGCGGCATAACGAATGGCTTTGGAGGATATTGATTTAGAAGACCTTTCAAGAATCTGATAACAATAGGGGATTTAAATAAAGATGGTTGGTCTGGAAGACATATGAAGGCTGACAAGGCCGATAAATAACCTTTAATGGTAGCCACTGCACAACCTTTCTGCGCCAGAGATAGAGCAAAAGACAAAACGTCCGATAGATGAGCTTGTAAAGGATCAATCTGCCTCTCTCCACACCACGCAACACATTTAGACCACCTATTAGCGTAGATAGATTTAGTGGAGTGTCGCCTGGCCGCTAATATAACATCCACTACCTCAGGCGGGAGAGAGAAGGAACTCAGGTTGCCCCGTTCAATCTCCAGGCATGTAGGTGCAGACTCTGGAGGTTGGGGTGTAGAACCTGCCCCTGCGACTGCGAGAGGAGGTCTGCCCTGAAAGGGAGACGGAGCGGCGGGCACGTTGAGAGTTGGAGAAGGTCGGAGTACCACACCCTCCTTGGCCAATCCGGAGCTATTACGATTACTAGAGCCCGGTCTTGGCGAATCTTCCTCAATACTCGAGGAATCAAGGGTATGGGAGGAAACGCGTAAAGCAACTGGCCGCACCAGGTCATTTGAAACGCGTCCCCCAACGCTTCCTGCATCGGATACTGAAGGCTGCAGAACAACGGACAATGCGCGTTCTCTCGAGTGGCGAACAGATCTACCCGAGGAAACCCCCACTTCTGGAAGATTAAACGGACTTGATCTGGATGGAGACGCCACTCGTGGTCTGCCGAGAAGTGGCGACTGAGACTGTCCGCACGCACGTTCAAGACTCCGGCCAGATGGTTTGCTATCAAGCAAATCCGATGGTCCTTTGCCCAGGACCATAGTCGAAGAGCTTCTCTGCAGAGAAGGTACGACCCCACTCCTCCCTGCTTGTTTATGTACCACATCGTGGTAGTATTGTCCGTTAGGACCTGTACCGACTGACCACGAAGGGAAGGGAGGAAGGCCTTGAGAGCCAGACGTACAGCCCGTAACTCTAACAGATTGATGTGAAAAATCTGTTCCTCTGGAGACCAAAGACCTTTGATCTCCAGATCCCCCAGATGAGCTCCCCACCCTAGAGTGGAAGCATCCGTTATGACTGTGGCCACTGGTGGCGACTGCTGGAACGGTTTTCCTTGTGAAGGATTGTTGCTTGCAATCCACCACTTCAAATCCACAGCAGCATCTCTGGAGATCTTGACAGTACCCTCTAGATCCCCTCTGTGTTGAGACCACTGCCTTCGGAGGCACCACTGAAGAGCCCTCATGTGCCAGCGAGCATGCGTGACCAACAGAATGCAGGAGGCAAAAAGACCGAGCAGACGAAGGACCTTGAGGACTGGAACTACCGCTCCATTTCGAAACATTGGAACCAAATCCTGAATATCTTGAATCCGCTGAGGCGGAGGAAAGGCCCGACCCAATGTCGTATCCAGTACTGCCCCTATGAACAGGAGGCGCTGAGAGGGCTCCAGGTGAGATTTGGGCTCGTTCACCGAAAAGCCCAGGTCGAACAACAACTGGGTTGTTGACTGCAGATGACGCAACACAAGCTCCGGGGACTTGGCTTTGATCAACCAATCGTCCAAGTAAGGGAATACTGCTATCCCCTTCCTTCTGAGCTCTGCCGCAACCACCGACATCACCTTCGTGAAGACTCGAGGTGCTGAAGTAAGACCAAACGGAAGGACCGCAAACTGGTAGTGTTGCGATCCCACCACAAACCGGAGATACTTCCTGTGTGACTTGAGTATCGGGATATGAAAGTAAGCATCCTGCAAGTCGACAGACACCATCCAGTCTTCCATGTTCAACGCCAAAAGCACCTGTGCTAGGGTCAGCATCTTGAACTTTTCCTGCTTGAGGAACCAATTCAAGATCCTCAGGTCCAGAATTGGTCTCAAACGACCATCCTTCTTGGGAATCAGGAAATACCTTGAGTAAACTCCTTGACCCCTTTCCTGCTCCGGGACCAACTCCACCGCGCCCTTTAAAAGGAGGACTTCTACCTCCTGTTCTAGCAACAGGAGGTGTTCTTGTGAACAATACGAAGGGCGGGGCGGGATGAGGGGCGGAAACTCCCGAAAGGGAAGGGTGTAGCCTTTTCCCACAACACTGAGAACCCAAGTGTCCGACGTAACAGTCTCCCATTTGGTGAGAAAATGCTGTAATCTTCCCCCTACAGGAGAGGAGTGAGTGGGAAATGGTGGAAGCCTAAGGCTGCTTCCCCTGCTGCACCCCGCCAGAGGATGAGGAAGAGGCAGAGTGCTGCTGAGAGGCTCCCCTGGTGCGGACCCTACCCCTCCCCCTAAAAGATCTATAGGGGTGGGAAGAGGCAGGTTGCTGATATCTTCCCCGAAAGGAAGAGGAGGAAGAGCCACGCCCAAATCCACGAAACCTCCTGAAGAATCTGGAAGAGGCCGTGGAAGAAGGAGCTTGGAGTCCCAACGACTTAGCCGTGGCCCTGCTCTCCTTAAAACGTTCCAAGGCCGAATCAGCCTTAGCCCCAAACAGTTTGTCCCCATCAAACGGGAGATCCAACAATGTGGACTGTACATCTGCCGAAAAGCCCGAGTTACGTAGCCAGGCCTGTCTCCTTTCCACCACAGTTGTGCCCATTGCTCTGGCTACCGAGTCAGTGGTATCCAGTCCCGTCTGGATAATTTGGGTCGCAGCAGCCTGGGCATCAGAGACAAGATCCAAAAGACCCTGGGGAAGCTCTGTAAACGAAGAGGAGATGTCATCCATCAGAGCATGAATATACCTCCCCAGGATACAGGTCGCATTAGTGGCTTTTAACGCCAGACTGCAGGACGAAAAAATCTTCTTCGACTGCGCCTCTAGCTTTTTTGAGTCTCTGTCCCCAGGCACCGTCGGGAAAGAACCAGGCGCTGATTTGGACGAACAGGAGGCCTGCACAACCAAGCTCTCCGGCGTAGGGTGCCTAGATAGGAAACCAGGATCAGTTGGAGCCGTCCGATACCTCCTGGCCACGGCTCTGTGAACTGCTGGGGAAGATGCCGGCTTCTTCCACACCTCTAAAACCGGATCCAGCAGAGCGTCATTAAAAGGTAATAGAGGCTCCGCCGCGGCTGAGGCCGGATGCAACACCTCTGTCAAAAGGTTTTGTTTCGCCTCCACCACCGGCAAAGGCAGGTCCAAAAAACTAGCTGCCTTCCGTACCACTGTATGAAAGGAAGCAGCTTCCTCGGTATATTCCCCCGGGGACGAAAGGTCCCACTCAGGGGAAGTGTCCAGCCCACTGGCCGACTCCAGTCCACGCAGCCCATCACCCGAGTCCTCTAGCTCTCCTTCCTCTAGGGCTCGTTGGTACTCCTGCTCCTCTAGTACCCGGAGAGCACGCCTCCTTGAATGCAGTCGTTGCTCAATCCGCGGAGTCGACAACACCTCCGCCGAAGTCGGAGATCGGCGCCGATCTTCCGAAGCCACCGACGCCGCATCCGGCGCCACAGGTAACTTCGGCGCCGACTGAAGAGCAGATGAAACGGATGGACCCACCGGAGTCACAGGCCGAAATCTCGACGTCGACGGGATGGAAATCCCTGGGGCCAATCCCTCCGAAGCCATCGGAGCGGCCACCGGCGCCGACACTGGCGCCGAGCCCACGTTCCCAAACGGGAGAAAGGGCATAAAGGGTGCCGGCCGAAGAGGCGCAGGATCACCCAAAGAAAAGGCCAAAGGCCCAGCCGGAGCACCCCCTGGAGCCATCTGTTGGAAGATGGCATACATCGCATTCAAGAATGCGGAACTATCGGCTCCAGGGGTGGGAAAAGCCGGATACTGGGGTGCCTGACTCGGAGGCGACCCCGACGCCGGCCTCGGCGTCTGCGCCGGAGAAAACACCTGAGGCTCCAATACCTCAATCACCGACGCCTGTCCAGGCGAAGTTGGAGACGTCGGAGAGAGCAACGGCGTCGAAGGATGCGGCGTCACCGTGGGGCTGACCTCCCATGTCCTCCGGCGCCGATCCGGAGACCTGGAACGAGCCTCCCTTGAATGACGCCGAGATTCTCTACGGCGCCGGGAGTCTCGATGACGCCGATGTCTTGGAGAAGACTTTTTCTTGTGATGCTTCTCCTTTGACTTGGCCATAAACAGCTTCGCCTCGCGTTCTTTAATGGCCTTCGGATTCATGTGCTGACACGAATCACAAGTCCAGACGTCGTGGTCGGAGCTCAAACACCAAAGGCAATCGGAATGAGGATCCGTCACCGACATCTTGCCTCCACACTCACGACAAGGCTTAAATCCAGACTTTCTCTGCGACATTATTTCCACAGAGAAGAAGTACGCAGCAAGATATACACTGTAACCGCAAGAGTAACAGTTGCTCCCTCGAAGATAACCGTTTCGAATGCACGGAAAAAAGGGAACTGACGTCCGCACGTCGTCGAGGACCTCTTATTGCCTGTATGACGTCAGACGGCGTCGCGTGCGAGACAGTGACGTCCTCGTCGACGTGCAGAGACTAGTAAGAAGATTTCCGTCGAATGCTGGCGCCATGGGAGTATTCATGAGGTGAGGAATCCACAGGTAGTTGTATCCATCAGAAATCGACAGTACGAGCCGGTCACTAGACCTTAAAACGGACCAACAAGCAACCACATATACGACCAGCACACTGACCCGTCAGATCAGCCCTTCCGGAACTGCCAGTTTGCCCTTTTGGGAAGTTTAGCCCTGAATTGGATTTCGAGTAAGGACTGGGGCAAGGAAGATTCGGACTCAGTGCGATAATTATTACCAGAAAGTAATCAGTAACTTCGGCTTTTACTTTCCACAATTGTGTTATTTGGCCTTCATTGCTGCCTGGGCTTTAAGCACTATTTCTTATGAACGAATTGAATTTGCATCCGAACTCACCCTTTCTTTGAGGGTCAAACGACAATTCAAAATGAAACATTATTGAAAGAATTTGAAACCCTGCCTATGATTCCACCCGATTGATACCCTAAGCGTTAAAGTGTTCGTTCTATACTAAACAAGTAATTAAAACAAAAAAAGGTGTAAACTTCAACCAGTAGGTGGCAGCACAAGCCCAAGGTTGGTATGTAAATCAGCAGCGTTTTACTTAAACTGTGAAAGGAATTTGTAAAACTCTTTTCGTTAAAAAAACAAAAAGCCTCAATTTCACAGCCTTTCTTACTTTGGTTACGTAGTTTGGAAAATATTTCTAGTATTGCACCACAAATACCGGAAAGGCTTTTTTTTTAATGGCTACCCCGGCTCTGACGAATGAAGTCAGAGTGCCTATTTTGAGTGTGAATGCGTGTTCGGCTTCATTCTTGTATGTAGTCTGCAATATTTGGGTAAATCACTTTGCTCTAATAGATCACATACTTATGTTACCTCTGGATCCTGTGAATCGATTGGAGAGTTGCTGTGTGCACCCTTGGAAAATCAGCCACTGGACTACATCTCCTAAACGTCTCTTTTTTGATTGTGCCACATAAGCTTTACATTTTGTAATAATACTTGAAAATACGTTTATATGTTAGGCGTTGTCACGATGTATCAATGTGCGATACACCTGCCCTATGCGAAATAGCGCACATGCATGTGCAATTTTGCCTCCTGTGACGTTCTTTGTTTATTCACATGACTTTATTCTTTTTTATGAAATCTATATTTTTTTTATATTTCATGGTAAACATGCGCCATTGCCTTGTCCCAGCAACAGGATTTGAAGTCTTGGCGAATCATTAGGTTTATTGACCTAGGGAAAAGATCTGCGAGTCAGACCAACTGCCAGTCTGCTGAGTCACCATTCTGCTAATCAGAGAGAATTATTTCGCTGTTTGTTCTTTGCAGTGTGGGTCGGGTCATTTAATCTCTGAATCACTTCTTTTTTAACTAATTCATTTGTTAATATCAGAAACCGATTTGTCTTTGTCATGATTAATTTTGTTTTCACAACATTCTTCGGGGTCACATTTTTGCAAAAGTGGGGTTTGTTGCGACTGAGCAAAAGGGAGAGTGTCCCGCTCATCTTTTGGGTGAAATAAATCATGCCTTCCGCATCCTGAGAAAAATATTTTGTCCCAAGACCTACTATTCTTCACCTGATAACTGAAATCGTCTGATGACTGGAGCAGTGTTGCACCAGCTGCCAATGGCGGACTCCCCAGCCCTGTCAGTCAAAACAATGGGTTTAATAGGTGACTGATGGTTTGGAAGCTTCTAGATGTGAACTCTGCAATACTGCATAGGACCTACCCCTTTACATTCTCCTGCACCAGTTCACTATACACGAACCTACATATTGTGTGCACTTTGCACAGACAGGTGCAGGGTTCTTTTGCACTGATTCAAGATACTCAAATCATAGGGAATGGGGCGTAGTGTTTCCTTGTGTCATACATTTGTGTGTCAGGAATGTATATGCCAGAAATCTTAAGCAACAACTTTTCTTTTGGAATTTCTAGTGCTGATGAGGAGGCATACTGGTTTGCTCCATCAGGGGAATTTCTGGGTGTCAGCACATCAGAAGGGATTCCCTATGTTGAATTTAGCACATCAACTGAGGACACGAGAGAGGTTAGCTTTTATGAGGCTATCATTGTCTTTTCTTCTTGGCAGCAGGACCCCAGGCGTTTTCCCGGCCAATCATGCTGCCTTTCTGCTGCATCACAGTACTGGCGGGGAGGAGGCCTAGGAGTGGCAGAATGCTACAGACCTCGTAGGGCTGCCTAGCTAGACCACAAGGCTATGGTTTATCACTCAGGGCACAGCTGTCCATGGGATACATCCACCAATGCTGGCCACCACAGGTCGATGAAGCTCTGAAATGACTCATCTGTGTTGAACTAGGTGTTTTCACCTATACTCTACATACATAGACTTGGTACTTAGGGGCATATTTATACTCCGTTTGCGCCGAATTAGCGTCGTTTTTTTCGACGCAAATTCGGCGCAAAACTAACGCCATATTTATACTTTGGCGTTAGACGCGTCTAGCGCCAAAGTATGAGGAAAGAGCGTCATTTTTTTGCGTGAACGCCTTCCTTGCGTTAATGAGATGCAAGGTAGGCGTTCCCGTCTAAAAAAATGACTGCGCCGCAAATGCGTCGTATTTATACTCCCGGGCAAAAATGACGCCCGGGAGTGGGCGGGGCAAAAAACCCCGCATTTGCGCCGGATTTTAGCGCCTGGGTCAGGGCAGGCGTTAAGGGACCTGTGGGCTCAAAATGAGCCCACAGCTGCCCTCCCATGCCCCCGGGGCCCCCCCTGCCACCCTTGCCCACCCCAGGAGGACACCCAAGGATGGAGGGACCCACCCCAGAGACATTCAGGTAAGTATAATTTTTTTTTTTTTAATATTATTTTTTGGCATAGGGGGGCCTGATTTGTGCCCCCCTACATGCCTCAATGCCCAATGACCATGCCCAGGGGACATAAGTCCCCTGGGCATGGTCATTGGGCAAGGGGGCATGACTCCTGTCTTTACTAAGACAGGAGTCATGTAAATGGCGTCTGGGCGTCGTTAAAAATGGCGCAAATCGGGTGGAGGCGATTTTTTGCGTCAACCTGACTTGCACCATTTTTAAGACGCCCTAGCGCCATTTTTCCCAACGCCGGCGCTGCCTGGTGTACGTGTTTTTTTTCCACGCACACCAGGCAGCGCCGGTCTGCTTGCGCCGGCTAACGCCATTCAATAAATAAGGCGCCCGCATGGCGCTTCAGAATGGCGTTAGCCGGCGCAAATTTTTTTTACGCTAAACTGCGTTAGCGCAGTTTAGCGTAAAAAAGTATAAATACGGGCCTAAGAGACTTTACACGGTGAATGACCCAAAAGAGAAATTGAACTGAGGGTGGACCTGTCAACGAACCCAACATGCTTTTGTTAATGGGGAACGTAGCTTCTGGACTGTACTTCATATCCATAATTAACATCCTTAATGACGCCTCAAACGTTGCCAACTGTTCTACCAGGAGGACAAAGTGAGACTGACTATGAACTGTGATTACCACAGAACTATTTGTGTGATGCCCACGAAAAATATAACCTGCAACGAAGCCCTGTCTTCCATCCTAGTTTCTGAAGGTTCACAAAGTACTCAAGGGGCTTTCCAGTGCAGAGACATTCATACAATATCAAGGATCTACAGTTTATATCACATTTTACTCACTCTTCAAGATGCATTGGGGAGTTCAGATGCAAATAATGTATTGTCTCCGTTAATTCAAATGTCTTTGAGCTATAAGGATCTAAGAATACCTAAATTAAGAGCAACTTTCAAGTATGCCCCTATGGCTGACCTCGGTACTTGCAGATTTATAGTCATAGCAGTCATTGAGATGACCAGCAAGCCCACCGCCCGACAATTTTTAGTGGTAAAGTCTGCAACTAAGTCACTGAGGGGCATATTTATACTCCGTTTGCGCCGGAATTGCGTCTTTTTTTTTACGCAATTTTGACGCAAAACTAACTCCATATTTATACTTTGGCGTTAGATGCGTCTAGCGCCAAAGTCCATGGAGTTAGCGTCATTTTTTAGCGTGGACACCTACTTTGCGTTAATTATATGCAAGGTAGGCGTTCCCGTCTAAAAAATCGACTCCGAGGCATGTGCGTCGGATTTATACTCCCGGGCAAAAATCACGCCCGGGTAAAAAAAAATGACGTACGGCTGCTTTTGCGCCGTTTTTTAGCACCTGCAAAAGGCAGGCGTTAAGGGACCTGTGGGCTCTGAAGGAGCCCAGAGGTGCCCTCCCATGCCCCCAGGGACACCCCCTGTCACCCTTGCCCACCCCAGGAGGACACCCAAGGCTGGAGGGACCCATCCCAGGGACATTAAGGTAAGTTCAGGTAAGTATTTTTTTAAAACATTTTTGTGGCATAGGGGGGCCTGATTTGTGCCCCCCTACATGCCACTATTCCCAATGACCATGCCCAGGGGACATAAGTCCCCTGGGCATGGCCATTGGGCAAGGGGGCATGACTCCTGTCTTTGCTAAGACAGGAGTCATTTCTATGGGGGTTGGGAGTCTTAAAAAATGGCGCAAATCGGGTTGAGGCGAAAAAATTGCCTCAACCTGACTTGCCCCATTTCTTGACGCCCAAGCTCCATTTTCCCCTACGCCGGCGCTGCCTGGTGTACGTCGTTTTTTTTAACGCACACCAGACGGCGCCGGCGGCTAACGCCGGCTAACGTCATTCAATAAATACGGCGCCAGCATGGCGCTTCAGAATGGCGTTAGCCGGCGCTAATTTTTTGGACGCAAAACTGCGTTGGTGCAGTTTTGCGTCAAAAAGTATAAATATGGGCCTGAGTGTGTTGCACATTAGCTTCAGGGATCCCTATGTATCTAAAACATCCTAGTCTTGAATCTTAGTTTACATTTCATACTTAAGATAGACGAAATGAATACCACTGAGTCGACAGTTTGTGTTGTGCAATATCGTATTAGAATATATCTTCCATTGTTCATTCCTTGGCTGGTGACGAGGTTGCGCTGCGCAACGCATCAACAGGTTCTAGGTGAATGCTGAATTCCTTCCACCTATTCAAGTTTACCCTCAAATCACACCTGCTCGATAAATGCTTTCATACACGACATCCTGCTTCTTCACCTTTTGATAGCCATATCACTATTAAAATACATTACAGCTTTAAGTACTCTTCAGACTTATTAATTTGCTTACTCAGAAGGATGCAAGTGCAATACTATGTTTTTGATCTTGTTTGTTTAATTTCTGCGATTGTGGGCATGCAGTGGTATTGCATGCTCACTTCATATACAGCTGAATTTGAATTTTTACAATCCTCCAATTGTACTTAGAACAATGCAGGCAACTCAGATATTTTGAAGAATCTGTGTTATGAGCTGTAACAAGACTGTGAGCTGCCTTGACGTGCTCCAGGACCCAGTTTGCATAAAACATTCAAACATACAGAAAAATAAAAATTAGTAGTTTCAAGTCATTGCTTGAGGTGAAATTATGCAGCACATTGGTGCATCCGTTGTTTATTCCTCGTAGAAGTAAGTGTCCCTTCTAGCCAAAGCGAAGCAATTTCTACCTGTGGCAAGACTGATTTTAATTATCTTCTGTCCTTACTCGTAGGTTGTCAGCACGTTCCTGATGCTCCTGATGGGGGTAATCAATGGATTTCTTGTGCATCACCCAAACACCAACACCAATCAGTTACCAGCAATACTGGTAATACCAGTTACCAATACCAGTTACCAGCAATACTGGTTTTACTCAGCATGTTAAGTAGGCTGAGGTTGCCATTGTCCAAAACTTTACCTATCCGGGCATTCCTTTTTTCTCCTCCTCAAATTGGAAACACCTACTTAATATAAGGGCCCTCCATTCCATGCGTCAGTGGAGGTTATCTTCCACTTTTCTTCTAGAATAAGGCATAAACCAGTGAGGGACCTATTGCACGTTTGTGAAAGCAAGTGCATTGCAATAGGTGCTTATGGTGCAGGAGTTGGGTCTAAGTGGATACAACCTAGTTCAGAAGGGTAGAAAGCTGCTTTTGTCCCTCAGTCTGCTCCCTCGCTAGTATGTCATTCTGGGACAGGCCTAGGTTATATAGAAGAACACATTCACTTAAGTCTGTTGATAATGTGGTGAAGGGTCTGGAGATCACTCGATCCATCATCTCTAACTGCCTGGCACTGTGGTTGGCATACATAAAACCATTCACAAGTCTAGTGGTCCTGGAGTTTTTCACTAACACAAACTCCATTTTTAATACTACGAGCGATTTAGTCAAAATTTTATGTGGACAACTACATTTGATTTGAGCTCCTATACCATACCTTGTTGACATTAATAATAATCACAACAGATTTTTCTCACTCGTTTTAGATTTAACATTATTCGGTTCTTATGTATATTTCCACTACAGAGACAATGGTTCCGAACACTTTCTTGGTGTCTGTGTAATAACGTATCTCCACAAAGCACTGTTCTCTTTATGTCATTCTGATCATTGTATACCTCAGGCCAAAAGATTTTTTAGTTCATACTTTACATAAAGTAATTACTAGATATCAAAAAGCAAGCTTTTACCTATTTACATCACTTCTATAGCCCGAATGTCTGCCATGCTGTTCTTAGCTATACATGGTGTGTCTATAGGCGAAGGAAGAAATATGGTGCTTCCGATTAAAACTAGCTGATTCTATGAAACGATTAACAGGCGTCTTTTTTGTTAATTTTAAAGTATTCTAGTTTGAATCAAATTGTTCCGCATTTTTCTACTTCTATTGGGATGCAATAATGTATTTGCACAAAGTACTGTTCACTTTAATGCTGCTTTGTCTATCATACACCCTAAAATGGAAATGCCTGTTATTTTTTGTCTTATGTGAATGAAATATTTTGAGATTCTAACCAAGACTTGTATAGAGCATTTGATGAGATATTGATGTGTTTTACGAAGCTGTTCTTAGGTGTTTTTTTATTGTACATTTTAAACATATTTTAGCCTCATTTGAATTTAACTCACCATGTGCACTTGTACTGGTATTTCTCCTGCATTTATCCCTGAGCCTTATGAATTTCTGTTTTCTTTTATGGCTAGTACTAGTCAAATATAGATTATTTGACTTGAAGAAGGCTGTCAAAACATACTCTAGCCCTTTTATGTGAAGTTAAAAACTGCTAGTGGTGTGCTGGATTGAAACACTAGAATTTACTCTACACTGTTGACAACTAAGCATGTGTTGTGCCCTACTGAGGTTAGAGAGAAGCATTCCTTGGCCTTTCTGCTGTGACAACCAGCATGGTAGCCCATCAGTGTTAAATGTGTTTTTTGGTTTAGCAAGCTAGGATACACAGTATGCCAGAGGGCACTAACTCTTCAGACCAGCCACTAATTTTGCATTGAGTCTTGAGTACTACTGAACAGCTTTGCAACAAAACACCCTATCTTTGTGACAAACCCACAAGCCTAACAATTGGTTGTAGTTGAGTTTATTGAAAAATATTGTTCCATTTGTTTCAAACTAGTTAGGCTGAATAAACTCTGAAAATCACACCTAAGTCAGATGTTTTCTGTATTGCTTTTGAATTCTTCTGTCTTCTGTGCAGCATGGTAAAATCAGTTTACTCCATTTTGCAATTACCTTAGAGACACTGAACTCTATATAAACATCCAAGGCCCTAGAGGCATATATTTGATTGGCAGCTATTTAATTGTTTTCAATCGTAGATCTATCAGAACGTAATGAATCTCAGACTGAAGTAATGCCTGTTGGAAAAGCCCCAATGCCAGTAGTATTGTGGATTCACCCACTTGATCTACAGTAGAGGGAAGAACGTTAAGAAGGAAAAATGAAATGTAAGATGAAGTAACACAGCTGAAGTCTTTTCAAGATGGCCCCTCAGAATAGACACTGAAGAAAGACACCTTAAATAGACACAAACACACTTTAAGAAGAGGCTCACCATAGTATATTTCTGCTCACAGACATAGGCTAATATAATCAGTGAATGTCAATTGACTCTCCTTTAAACACAACCAGTAATTGCGCCCCCCCAAAAATGAACATTTCTCCAGTGATATGCACAGAGGCCACTACATGGCTGCCCACAAGCAGGTTCAGAAACTGAACCATAGCATACATGCAGTTGTTCTTTCGTGCTCTACCTATTCCTTGCCTCTTGCAAACCTGTAGGGTTACACCTACCTTTAAAGTATCTGACTTTCTTATATCATATTGATAACGATTCTTACAGTGTTTGCCATGGTTACCGTCGAGCACTCTATGCAAGTACAGGCAATTCTCATTCCGGGGATCAAGAGAGTTCATCCAGAGATGGTAGAGTGACCCACATACAAGGGCATACAAAACCAAACCGTTGTCTGACACTATATCGAGAAAAACAACAATGAAAGAGAAAAATATCACTAAAAAATATCAAATACCTAAAAATTGCCACTCTATACATATGCAGTAAAGATACAAATATCGAATACAAAAATATTGTAGACAAAAATTATCTAAAATACAATAATATCGAAATCCAAAATAAAGAAATAAGAAATATCACCTGCACATATCATCAAACGTAAGGAAATTTCACAACAATCATGAAAAAGAAAATACTAAAAACTGGACAATCAACAACATTCTTAACAAAGCAAACACTATTTCTTTAAATATATGCACATATAAAAATATGTGAAAATAAAATTAATATGCATGAAATATATAATGAAAACACTAATTAGCATTTACCGTAAATGGTGCAAAATATTAGAGCAGTCTCCAGCCAAGCTATAAAATTAAAATTAAAACCAGTTAACAAAAAGAAATGCTTTTCCAAAAAACAATATATAAAAAGGCCACAAAATGCACAACAGAATGGTTCCTGAAGAACAATTACAGCAGGACAGAATCATCCTGCTGAATAGCAAGTCTACAAAACAAGATTTCAACAGTTCAAAGATCAACTAAATACTACAAAGTACGTTTGACAATAAATGTCAGCTAACCAAAATAATTAAAAACTAAAACTTTGTTAAGATGAAAAATAACTGAAACAATGCTACACATTTATTTATCCAACACACAGGTGCATGCTCTACATCAAGAAGAAAAATGCTAAAAAGAAAAGAAAATAAAGGCACTGACACAATTTTTGTGAAATACAAAAAAAGACCGCCTTGAAAGTAAGTATTGTGGCTAAAGCATGAAACTAAAATTAAAGTAAAAACACCTTAACATATTTAAAAAATAAACTAAAATAACTAATAACTACATTTTATATTATAAAATTAGCCAACACAACTAACAAATATCTTCCTCTCAACTGACTGCAACAAATTAAAACTGTACCAAAACAACCTCAAACAGGCCTGCAAAGTATAAATGTACAACCAAATCAAAGTAAAGATAACATTCAGAATGGAAGTTAAATCATGCAGCTGCAAAGTAAGAATAGTAGAGTAAATAAAATAACGTATTTTCTTTTAAAAATATACATATTTTATACTTTAAAATTCACATATAAAATGTCGGAAACAGTAAAATATATCAAATCCCAAACAGGGAAGCTGTTATTAAATTACAGAGGATATAGTTATAGTAAGGAGAGCACGACCAGTGGGAAAACACACTAGAATTTGCCCCAAATGTTATTCAAGAGCATGCTATGAAAGGCTTACCGTTAAAAATGAGAAAGTATAATACAATAGGGAAAATAACCTTCCCCCTGATATTATTGAAATAGAAGTCAAAATTACTTTTGCAAGACCTAAAAGAGGCTTGTACACTCTTACAAGAACCAAGAGGAACAATACCTAAAAATATTATACCAAACGTTCCTGAACAGATAACAGGTCAATTCCTCTGCATACCAAACCTAAAAAGATTAATTGAGAGAAAGTTTAGAAAATCCAGAGAAACACCAGTAGCACCGAAAATAAGAAGAATATATAGACACACCCCAACACTTACTAATCACACACAAAAAGACACATTATTCTTATATGACAACCTCAGTATAGATAAAAGAGTTATAATTTATGTTACCAATAACAATTCACTAACCTTAACACAATATAACACAGGGAGGATGGATGGCACTTTTAAGTTGTGCCCTCAGTCAAACATACAAATTGGGGCAGATTTAAGAAAAGTGGCACTGCACCTAGTGCAGCACCACTTTCCTTGCACCCCTTAGGATCCCCCCTACCACCACCATGTGTGTGCTGTATTGAAACTACAGCACATTATGGCGCAGTGTTGGGGGCAATAGCGTCATTTTTTTTACACTATTGATATACTCTGCAGGAGTAGCATCAAAATGTTGGTACTACTGATGCAGAGTACATAGAGGCCAATTATAAATAATGGCATGCCCCATTTAAATGACTGCTCTGAGCGGGAGTTAAAAGTTCCGAAAAAAATACCCAAGGAAATCTCCTAGATTTCCTTGCGCCATTTTTTCGGCCCAGTAACGGGGGAATGCTGCCCTTGCATACATTATGCCTGGCACAGGCATAATGTGGCACACGGGTTTACAAAGTGGCACAGTGCATGCATTGCACCACCTTGTAAATATGGCACAGGGAAAATGCCACTTTAGTGGCGCCTTAGTGTAAAAAAAATAACGCTGTAGCGGCGCTAAGGTGGAGCTGGTGGCTCTTAAAGCTGCCCTATAGTTCATAGTCAATATCAAAGTACAAACATCACATTAGTGTATGCACCAACAAAGTGAAAATTACAATGAAATGCTAACACATATGAAACAACAAACTAACAAATATAACCCACAAAACAATCAAAGATTTTGAACAGGCAATGATTTCGGCTCTACTTAAAATCCTCCCACCCACTGCAGTTCCCGCGTTCTACTACCCATTTAACTACAGACTATGGAGATAGCTTAAGAAATCCACCCAGAGTATACAATATGCAACTCGCCTACAATTTTCACACAAAATAGAAAAACAATTTCTTTAGCATACTTCCCTGTAAAAGAAGTTGCTAAACATTAAGACATGGTAATTGGAACCCCTATTACCAACAGCACAAAATAACTGATACGTTTGAAGATACTTGGATTGGTCAGCTGCACCAATGAATGCATACCCAAGTATTACATTCCTTTGTGGAATGGCTAAGAAGGCATCATGTTCTGAGAAACAAAGATAAATAATACAATAGAAGGCTAGCACAACTACTTCCAAAGAACTCTTGGAAGAAGTCATGCCTCACTCTACAAATTCCTAGAAATACTTAAAATGGAACATAGCTTCCAGGAGCTAAAGATGGAACGATTCCTAACTGAACTCAAACCAAAAAGCTCCAAACAAGCTAAACAAATGCATGAACTGCTAGCATGCAAAGTTAGACTCTTTGCTAACAAACAAGGCCTACCATGTCTAGAATCAATACCAAGAACCCTACATTAAAAGAGCCACACTAAACAACAACACCATTTAATCTCCATAAAACATGAACACTTACACCTTATTAATAGATATGTTTAAATGGTATTAAAACAAATACCAATCTGAAAAAAACAAATTCAAAAAACAAAATAAGACCGATAATAAATTTTGCTTTAATAAATATTTAAAAATAAATAAATATGGAAGGCAAAATAACCAATGATATTTTAAATAAACACTTTTCTGTCAGCCATAAAAATATGCAAATAACATATCAATATATATAAATAAATAAACCAATATGGCATCAACATAATTAACATTTCACATCCAATAACATGAAAAAATAAAATAAGATATCACTTACGATTTCATAGCTAAAGTCCTATTCAATGAAATGACAATCCTAAAAATACAATCCTAAATATAAATGATAAAATGAACCCCAAAAATTCGAAAAATTAAACTAGATAAAAACAGAACACCCAATATGATGCCAATAATCAAGGTAATGCACCCAAAAACTGGTAAATAATACAAAATAATACATGAACACACTAAGATATAAAAATTAATCAAGTCCTTTCCTTTGAAAAAAATAAATAAAACGCATCAAGTGTAAAAATAAACCCCAATGTCCAAAAGCAAATCCTGTAAAGTAAAACATATAAATCCACCCAACAAAAAACACTTACAACCCTCAGCACACAATAAAAACATTAAAACAATCTAAACATAGAATAGAAATCTAAACTACAAATAAGCATTACATTTTGCAGTGCATTATTAACAGACATTCTACACTAAAAAACAATACAATAGATCAACATCCCATAATAAACGTTATTCTAACAAAGTTTGAACACCTCCCCACTACTATGAAAGGGGCGGTCCGACTGCCGCCATGAGTCTGGTGGTCTTAGGAACGCCAGAGCCGTGAGGAGGCCCTGTGGTCCATATTTATACTTTTTGACGCAAAACTGCGCCAACGCAGTTTTGCGTCAAAAATGTTACCACCGGCTAACGCCATTCCTTTGCGCCGTGCGGGTGTCAAATTTATACTTTGACGCACGGGGGCACAAACCACAGATGTGAGTCTTTTTTTTTTAAATCAAACCAATGCGTCACGTCATAAAGAAAAATGACGTTAACATGGCAAAAATGACTGTGAGGAGGTTTGCGACGACACAAAACGGAAATCTGCCATTATTTGGCGCAATAGCGTCAAAAAGCAGCGCAAACACAGCAAAATGTGCTAAAGAGAGGCAAAATGAATCCTAGATGCTTGCACAGATCCCAGGAAGATGACAACAGACCAGGAACCAGCCAGGAGGACCCACAGAAGACCCAGGACAGGGAGAAGAAGAAAAGAAAGTGTTGCTTCAGTGCAGAGGAGCAGGAAATTCTGGTGAAAGAGGTGACGGAACACCAGCACCAACTGTTTGTCACCTCAAAGTTGCCAATTAGTAGGAGAGAGGCAATATGGCAACAAATTGTTGACAAGATCAACAGTGTGGCAGAAGTACGGAGAACAGTCATTGAGTGCAAGAAACTCTGGCATGACTGTAAGCGCAGGACCAAGGAAAAGATGGTTAGGAACAGGAAGGGAGCACTGCAGACTGGAGGTGGGAGTCCAGCACCGCAGGAGGCCCTGGACCACATGGAGGAGATGGTGGCAGCCATCATTCCTGAGGAGATCGTCACAGGGATTCAAGGACAGGACAGCGCACACTACCAGGAGACAACACAGATGCAGGGTAAGTCGCATGGGGAATTAAAATGCACAAATGTTAACTGCAACCGTAGGGGTGGACATACCTACTACACAATGCATGTAAGTCATGATATTCAGGGAGTGACACGGGTAAAGGGGTACGGCACGGGGGCAGGGGCTGTACAGAGGAAACCTGGGGCACAGTACTACACTACACCAACAACCTTTGCATGGGGGTATGCTGCCATGCCAAGGATGTTGAAAAGGTAAAGCCAGGCCAGGAGGGTAGGGTACAATGTAAAACTGGCAGCTCATCACACGTCAGCCAGTATTCTCCCTACATGAACTAGGGCTCAATTAACAACCTCTGGCCATATCTGCAAGTGGAATTTAACATTGACAACAGTTGCCATTACCACCTCTGCTGTGTGTGCAGGTCAAGTAGCTAATGGAAGTATCGTCCCCATGGATCTAACACACCCAAATTAGAGGGTTCAGGATGACAACGTTATCAATCCCCTGAAATCAATACAAATGTTCCAATTCTGTCAAATGTGATTGTCCATAGTTGCTACAAACATCAGCCATTGTCATAAACATGAGGAGGTACACAGCACTAATCTCATACCCATGCTGCATATGTCAGGGTCCACCCTGTGCCTGGGTCACAATAGCTCCAATGACAACATGCAACATCCCAAATGTCATACTGCTGAGACAACAGCATTGAGGGGGACGACATATGTCAGCGGCTAGTGAAATTCACCATCACAGTCAGAAGAGGAAATGGAACACTGCTAGGACCATCAGTGCAATCCAATGTAGCACACATTTCCCAACATCAGCAGTACACATTACCAATGCTGACATCCGTATCGTGCCATACCAATGCCATACATAGTATATGCTAGATCTCAGCAACATATAGGTGGATGTGAAATATCAGAGACTGGTGCAGTTGCAGAATGTTAAGTGTGGTGCTAGTGCCATCAGAACACCCACAGCCAGTGAAAGGCCTCACCATGAGAATGGAAGTAGACGGATGGTTGATTAGGACAAGAAGGTGGCAATTCACAATTTAGCCAGAACAAACACCTAGAGGATGTGATGCTGACAAGTCCACAAACTGACCACAATACATGTGACATGCGGTGGGGCATAGGCCTGGGAGAATGTTAATATGAAAGACAGGAACAATGAACAGGAACCCAGATCACAATGTGAAAATAATTAGAAGGCAGGCACGTCTCATTACAAATCCCACAACACAGACACACTAATTTTACCATATCTCATTGCAGAGGACGATGGCTCTCCTGCGGCTATGCCTGTCCAGGACTACCCTGATGACATGGATGACGAGCTGACAAACATCAGCCAGCAGACCCTCCAAGATGTCCTTGGAACCCTCCAGACCCCACCTTCAATCACAAGGAGGAGCACAGAACTAGCACCCATCACGGACGACCCACCCACCACCCCAATTGTACGACCTGCCAGCTCCAACACAGCTGGGGACTCTGACGACACTGGCACCAGCTTTGAGCGAACTGTAGTTGGAGTACAGCGGGAGCTGGCCAGGAGGTGCGGGTGGGGATGCAAAATATGGGAGTCAGTCTAGAGGGGGTGCGTTCGTGCATGATGTCAACAGAAGAACAGGCAGCAGCCATGCAAGGGCGAACAACAATCTTGCAGGAACTTGCAAAAAGGTTGAAGGAAATCAGCACAACTGTAATAGAGTCGACCCAACACCTACAGCAACAATCCTGTCAACGTGTGCACGAATGTAATATTGAACCCCTCAGTGCCACCTGGCTGCCTACCACAGTGATGTGGCTGCTGTTCTTAAGAACAAGCAGCTCCTCCTAGCTGCAGTACTGCCCTTAATAGCCCCACAGTTGGCAGCTACCGGGATGTCTGACTACACGTCTTCAAACACTGTGGTGTGTATTGCCCCTTCACAACCACCACCACCAAGGGCCGAGGAGACAACACACACATCAGAAGATGAAAATGTGGAACAGATCACCTTCACCCGTAAGAGTACCCAGTAGCACTAGTCCCTGCCACCTGGCCACTTATAACCAAGGTCCTGTGCTTTGTGACATGCCAGTCTTGCAACAGCTGCTCTCAAGCACTGTTCTCCAGCCCACTGTTTATCTTGTCACTCTGTCCTGTGATTGTATCGCACTACCTCATTGGCAAATCCTGTCCCTCTGCACTGTGTGACACTTCACCCCAGCATGTCCAATGATGTGTCCTTTTGCACTTGTGTAGGATCACAATGGAAGGTGTCACCCTAATGGACTCACAATCATGGACAATGTATATATAGCACTACAGCACTTTATAATAAATACCACTTACACAACCACTTTGTCTCTGTGTAATGTGACACATCGACCATGAGGGAGATCAGTGATGTTTGCCTCATGTCAATGACTATAGAATGTCAATACAACTGCCCTGAAAGCATGTGGGCTGATAACTATGCACAGTGGTCTGGATTGTACCATCATCTGCCCTTCCTGAGGGTTATTTGAGAGGAAAATAGAAACTAAACACCATAATGCTGTGTTGGACAGAATAACGCTTCCTCAAGGGATGTCTAAGCCAGAAAATATTGCCTTTAAAGTTTCCTTCAAGCCAAAACTTACGTATGTGACATTTGACCCAAATTTGACCTAACACACACCATACTGCATGAATGGATGTGTATGAGTTTACCTACAAATATGTCACCCGGCTGAACATTGTAACAAATGATAGGTGTGAGTTATGTATACCATACTACATGAGGGCATACTACCACTCACCTTATAAGGATTCGCTTGGACATCAGGCTGCAGGCAGACTTAACACAGTATCGTCAATACCAAATCTGGTAGCAAAGTATGTGACATGGAAAACATACATAAAAAAATAACCAAACTTTAGGATCCATAGTAACCGTGTGTGGTGGGTGCAATGGATGGCAGAATCTTAGCAAAGTAGCTTTGGTGTAGCTGCCAATTTAACAGCTCAGTTGGGATTTGTTTGCAGCATGGGACACAAAAGCAAATACAAAAGAGACACTGTTCACTTATGCCAAGGCCATGATCTCCAAGCATGTGACACATACTGTAAAGGGTTACCTAAATATTTAGTAAACAGCAAAAACAGAAGCTAAAACCAGGGGAAACACCTTACCTAACCTAACTTATTCTAACTACACATTACCCACAACTGGCCCTAGCTAACCTAAGCTAAACCTACTTATCACATTTAACGAAACGATCTAAAAATCAACACCCCACCCCCCTTACAAGACGGGACACATGGAGGACAACATATACTAACCTAAACACATACTATCTTATACTAAACCAATATATATTTTTTTGTACATTTTTTTTTAAAACACCAAAACCCCAACCTCATCCTAAACACATAATAAAAAACAGATATAAAAAGTATCATACCTCCCACCCACTACTACTAACTAAACTAACAGCCTATACTAACCTAACACTAAGCCCCCTAAACCCATTAATTAAAAGAACCAGGAAAGAGGAGGGAGGGGAGGGAATAATGGCTGAGGGTATATTGTCTACAAGTTGGCCCTCCGCAGGATCTTTTTTATGGCATGCACCCTCCGATTTACTTGTGCCACCTCCTGCTGCAGCCTGGTCATTTTCCGCAACATGCGGTCCAAGTTCCGTAGCATCTTGTGAAAAGCTGCTGGGTCTATGACTGCAGCAGGGGTGGTCTGGGTGCCAGTGGAGGAAGTATGTGCCCTTGTCGGTGCCATGTCTGTAGGAGGAGGTGCAGGTGGTGCTGTGCAGGTCCTGGAGCAGTGGACGTTGACAGTCCAGCAAAGGTGCCTGCTGATGTTGTTGCCACCTGGGTGGTAGTGGTGGTGCTGGTGGCTGTGGTGGACACGGAAGGGCCCCCTTGGGCAAATGCCCTCCATACTCCGGAGGCTCTTTCATGGCGATAACGCCTTGCCATGTTGCGGAACCCCGACTCCACATCCAGAATGTGGCGGTAACGCATCGCCCTGCGCTGAAACTCCTGAATCTTGATGGGATTCATATTGGCAGCTGTTAAAACAAATAGAAGACCAAACATTTGGTACTTCATCGTGTGATATGGCTCCAGAAGTAAATCAGAGAATACATCTAATGTACCAGAAACAGGCCATAACGTCATGCAGATCACTGATTGTCCCTGAGGAAGAACATGCCAATGCAGCCTACACATGTCCTATCAAACAGCACACCAATACTCTAAAAGATGGATAACAACTTGAATGATTTATGGATCATTGTTCAGCCATTTATCAAGTTAAAATAAATGCTGCAAGTCCTCCACCACTGACACAACTAATTACTATGTTCTTGATGACAATCAAGGGCCACAAGATCTGCGAGTTGTAAATGGAATTGCCAGGATAGAATCATGAGTGGGTATCCTAGGTTTGGACAGTCACTTACAGATTTACATGTCTGTATACTAAACTTGGATCATCAGTCCTAGATACACTTTCACAACCCTACACCTGTGCCTGAGGGGCAGGCAACAAATACTTTCAAACAACAGGGACACCCAGGAAGCTTTGGAAAGCTGTACATGGGTTTGGGCAGCCCACCACAGGTAAGGAGGAAGTCCAACTAGGATACACCCAAACCTTGGACAATCCCATCCATGCTTATGTTTAGAAATGCAGACCATTCTCAACATCATTTCCTACCAGTAACACATGACTTACAACAAGCAGATAGATGCAAGCACACATCTGCCCATGAGCTGCATGCACACCTAGGCCATTGTACTCAAGTGCCTCATACTTGTAGCACAACATGTGGAGCTACATGCTGCTAGGAAGTCAAACATGTTCATTAGTGAATAGGGAAGCTGAAGTCTGTGGGTAAGACTTTGGCATTCCTATTCTGTGATAATCAAGGTCTGAGTTGCTGACTAAATCACAAATATGGTCCTCTGCTACATTTTCAGATTTTAGATTTTATCCACAAAACTCCTCCCTATTCACATGGCGTGCCTACAGCACTGACCTACAATCCCAAATTATGACAATACGCTAATGATTGGCCAACTCAAAGATGGGGAAAAATGATACTGCACTCAAGGAACATATCCGATCATTGACCAGCGCATCACACCTTGCAATGTGTCCAAGACACAGGAGTCAATCAGACATCATCAGCAAACACAACGCAGAACAGAAATATCAACATTTACTGGAGATGTCTGGGTCCGCAAATCGAGCCACCTCTCCGATAGTGTAGGGGGCAGGTCCACTTGTAAAGCATGGAAGGGAGAAATGTGCTCAATGTCTGTGCACTGTACAACACTTCCAAATACAAATACTATGTGTAATATTAAATCAGAAAGTCAAGCCTCTCAGACATGATGATACTGCATCCGTCATACCACTACAAACATGTACAGACCCGGGCTCTCCAGTGAGTGATACACACATATCTGCAAACATGCAGTGGACATAACTATCATGTGGTGGCAAACATTCTCCATTATTAATTAGCAGACTAATTCATGGAGTGAATTCCTCTCATCATGTGTATCCATGAGAGACATGCAAAGCCACTTTCCTGGAGGACTGCAATACCAGTCATCCAGCTATTGTGACTAAGAGAAATTTAAAACACACAGGTACAATGTACAGAGGGACAGTTGTTACCCCTCAATTTGTATCATTTTCTTCATTTTCTGTGCCACAGCTATGGTAAGTGGCACCAACCATAGAGATATGAAGCCATGTCCATACCTTTTGGCATCCCTCCCTAATTTAATTGTGGCACTACAAAGTCCTAATATCAGTCTAAGATGTTACCTGAGGTCAGCTATAACTTGTTAAATATGTGTCAGAATCCAATTCAGACATGTATCCGAAAACATTGAGGTACACAATATTTCGTGTAAAAATCTGGATTTAAAACATGTGTTTCCTGATACACTCACAGACCATGCATTAAACATATGTTATAGCCACATTTGCATTTTAAATTGACGTGAAGGCAGCACTAATTTACAGGCTCCTGTTGTGTTTTGTAAGTTAGTCTAGCTGTTGCGTCAACAAATGGCGGTAATGTATAGGAACTTTTGTAAATCTCACAGGCAACTGTGGCCCATATTTATACTTTTTTTGTGCTACATTTGTACCGCTTTTTGACACAAAAGTGGTGCTAAATTACAAAATACATCTGTATTTTGTAAGTTTGCGCTGCTTTTGCTTCAAAAAATGACGCAAATGCGGTGCTAATAAAGTAGAAATATGGGCCTGTATGTTTAACTTGATTCCACATGTTCAAAAACATTGCCTGCAGCATATGAACAAATCAGCTACTGTCACTACAGAGCATTTAAATGTGCACATTACTCTGATTTGTACTCACCAACAGGGCCACCAATCACAATCCCCAGGTGGTCCAGCAGGTCTTGCTCCCGGGCAACCAGGTCAGCCCAACCTTGTTTAAGCTGGTGGTCGTTGTGCGGTGTGTTGTAGATTCGCTGTAGGAGGTACAGGACCTTTGCCCACCGGAGCCTCCTTGCCTCTGTGTGATAGCCCTGTATCACATGCCCACCTGCTTCAATCATTAACTGTAGGAAGTGGCACACCAGCCAAATAAAGCCACCCAGCTCCTCCTCTCCCATCCTGCCAAGACGAGGCCTACCCAACATGCTTGCACAAAAAAAAGGAAATAAAGGGATACAGAGGAGAATTGAGGGAAAGTAGGAAAGGGAAATGCAAAAAAATTAACTGAACACAGCCCAACTATCCCCAAACTAACACTACCCACAACAGACTCCCAACAGTACAAAGACAAATGTAGACACCAGAAATGACCAAAAAAACACTAACACAGGATACCACAGACACTTAGGAAACACAAAAAGGCAATTTAAAGACCACACGGGAGACAAATTCACAAAATGCACAGAGAGACAAGTCAAAACACAGCCACACAGTCAGGAAATATCACAGACTGCAAAGAGAAAGTCAAAGTACACCCACTGTACCAATTCTGTAGACAGGATATCCTATTACATCACTTCCTACCTCAAATGCGGTGCGTTTTTAATCTTATTCGTTTAAAGTGTGTGCGTCATTTTTTTTTTGATGCACATGCTGAGAAATAACCTGCATGCATATTTTGAAATATGTTTCACACTTAACCAATTTCAGGGGGTACAGTGCGGGAATTACCGCTCAGGGCCAATGGATGTTTCATGGCAATGAGCGTCATATTTCGAACCATATGCATAATTTTTTTACGCATGTGCGTAATTTTTGATGCGTATGCATCAAAATTTCTGTCTTTGACTGGGATTGGGTCATTTCACATTTGTAATAGTGCATGACAGGTCTGACCATAGAGAGATAGGTTGATTGCACCAACATTGTGCATTCCGGTGTATGGGCACATGTGACAGACCATACTACTGCAGACTATGATCCTCTACTTGTTGTACCGGATTTGCACTCTTCACTGACGCAATAGATGGCCAAACGTGTGGAATACAAATAGGTATTACCCAGTTTGGGCATGTTTTGCGTCAAGAGAGGATAGCAAGGCGACACAACTCAATACAGTAACTCAATGCCTATGGGTCAATGTGTGTGATTTGGCTCTTACTATTGTAGTTGTCCCAATTTTTGCAAATCTGCTTGTATGCATGTGGAGTCAATGTGTCCACCCATCAGATGCTATTCAGTGTGGAAATGAGAGAGGAAATGTGTTTGTCATACACGTAGCAACAACTGCTGTGTGCACTTCCTAGGTTTTTTGGAATATAAGCACCAATGACAAAGCATGCACAAGATAGATAGCAGACGGTTGATCATGGCAATGTTCCAAAACTAAGCCATCACATGTCCTGGAATGTTGGATACTACATCCTAGGCACTTGTTTGTTTACTCCCCATGAGTCAGGCATGGGATAATGCTATGCGGGTACGGTGTTTGTGACACCGAGTCCCAAATGCAATCCACAAATGTCATGTCACGCCACTGTTGGAGTCATATAAATGAGCCATGTCTTTCCTCTGGCAGTGGAGGACCAGCAGACCAAGCAGCATGTGTTCAAATATTTCCAGTGGTAACATGCACAAAGGTGTCTGGTTCAAGTGTGTGGGCCAATGTTTAGCCTGTATCTTTATAATGGTCCATGTTGTCACAGTTACGTGCAGGTCTAGTCGTGAGTCTTTGGAGCCATTTCCTGCATCTACAAATTATCCTTCAAGCTGAATTGAAGGAAAGCCAATGAGGAATTGAGAACACACATGGGGATAGTCCAGCTATGGCACTGCAGACGTGTTATGAAACTGACAACAGGGCAACCTTGGTGTGCTGACAAAGTTAATGGATCTGGAATTTTAAACCGGCAGGTTTCCTCACAACGTTTGTACACAGGTTGGCCTCTAAAATTCCCACTGCATCCGGGAACATCAGTGCCTCTGTGCTGTTTTATCTCACAGCTATTCACCACGCAAGCCCCATCAATATGTGGGGGGCAATGTGAATCAGCGTGTGGACTGTCAGGGTCCTAACATGTGTTGACATTTCATGCACATTATCTGACGTTGTTTGTTGTGTTGGAGGCACCATACCCAATCCATACATACAGCCATGGTACACTGTCACTATTTGTCACTCATGCATACATGAAACCCAGACAAGGGATGGACCATGATTAGGCTATTTGGAGACAAGTTCCACCCCATGGTACGAAAAGTAAACTGATTATGCTATACAATGTATTTGAGTATGCATTGTAGACCCACCTGACACAATACCCCAGGAGGAAAGTGAGGGCTGGGAAAGCAACTATGATACAAATGTAGCCACAGGGAACCATTATGGTAACGCAAAGACAGGAACCAGTCAGGCTAACAGGATGCAGGGTCAATCAAGATCAATAAATTTAACAAGGCAAATACACAGTGAGCAGACTGAGACTGGTCAAAGGTGGAAGAACACTGTGGAAAATGAAAACTGTGTTTGTCCTGTGTGTTGGAACGTAACACAATAACCCAAGGGCTGTGTTACACAAGTGATTTAGATGGCAATGCATAACAGTGTTATACATAAAATGGCAGCTTCTATGCTGTTCCAGGCAGCTGCAAGGGCAGTGCATGTTTAAATGGCTGGTCTGCATGGAGGTGCTCACAGGTGTGTGCAGCTTCAGTCTCTCACAAGTCCTGTAGGTGAGAATCAAGTTCAAAGGACCAACAGTACCTTTCACATGGAAAGCAATGTACAGGTGATTACAGGTCCTACAGACTACAAGGCAGTGCATTATTTAACCAGAAGTCCATGCAGACAGAAGTTTAATGACTATGGCATACCATACTAAAGAGGGAAGCACACTGGATTCAGAATGTGAGTCTGGGTGTGTGTAGAGGGTGGATTATCTGGGTACACATATTCCCTTTCCAGGGACCTCTGAAGAAGGGTGGGGTGAGACAGGGAACATGGTTGTGGCAGGACTTAGGACCTGGGCTGCCATGTGCAGGGGATGTCTTGTGAGCAATGCTAGTCATACCTGGGGCACTTGTGCTAACAATTTGCAGCTTATATGGAAATCTTGTCACACATACTCCTTGCAAAGATAGCTGATGTAACACTTACTGCTGTCAAGGGTCTGGTCATACCTCCTTGTCACCAATGCAATAGCACATCCACTGCCTCATGTATGAGGCATTTTTTTCCCTTATTGACTGATGGTGTCTTAGTTGTGTGCCATATGCTGCAATGAACCAGGTTGCCAACATGTATGTGTGAAATAGCTGTGGTCCTCTGATATTGCCCTTCAAATGTGAAATGTACAGATATATGTCATTTACAGTGTGTGTGAATTTGGCTCTACATTAATATGCATCAAAATTGATGTGGAATTTTCTGTATCCTAATCTGTATTTCTGCAATGCTCCATGAGGCTACACACTGATTTTGATAGATAGGGATAATGTTATGCAAAAATGATTACCCAGGCCATGATATAGTGATTAGAATAGGTTTTTCTTGGCATATGGTAAGACAGTGGTGATGGATGAGTACAGTTAAAAGACATTTTGGACAATATGGCGTCTGTGACGCAATCCTGCAGCTGTGTTTGGATGGTCCCCCTCATGTTGATGGACAGCATCCTCCTCTTCAGGCATTTGTGGGTCGGGTTCATATAGGGGAATGTTCCTTCTTACACATATGTTGTGCAGGATGGCACAGGTCAAAATGATTTTGCACACTGTTTCTGGATCTTGACTTCAGGATGCCAAAGGTCCTCTCGACTATGGTGCGTGTCCTCCGATGTGCCTCATTATAGGCAAGCTCTGCTGCACTGCTTGGGTTTGCAAATGGGGTCATGATCCATGGCTGGATCCCATACCCCTGATCAGCTGGAAGAGAAAATGAGTAAGAACATATTGATGTTGCTAGCACCATGATTATCACTTTGTATGGCAGTTGTTCTCTTGTGTTGTCTGTGACTCTTCTGTGTTATTGTGTGGAATCCTAGGCTTCTAGGATGTACCATCAGCATTGGGTTGTTTCCTTATCTGAACTCGTGTTTGGCTGATTGACCGAATGTCAGCAGTATTTTTGTAGAGTTGCAGTACATTGTGTACTCCCTTGCATTATGTCATGTGAAAGAGGTGTCCCTGTGTCTTAACTGGGGGTGAGATGGTACTTCCATACACAGAATCAATTCCACAGTGGTGGTAACACGGTTGCATCTATATACCTTGGACATCCCATCCAATTTCACATCTGCAATAGAATTATTTAAACATAAGTGAGACCCTTAGATTTGGCTAGGTGACAATGTAAAACACATCTCCGTACGTTGTCAGCACTGACGTGTTGACAATTGGCTATGCAAAAATTTCAAAAATATTCAGCAGACCTATTTCTCTGCCCTTGCCAAGTCGACTCAGGTTGCGACGTGTACCTATACATCTGAACATGTTCTAGTTCATCTGGCTAACTTGGTTGTGAGGCTGTCATTTTGATTGTCAGAATGTCCGTATGCCTGTACATCTGTTGTTGATTTTTCATCAACATCGAAATAGGACTGGGTTAGACTTTGTTTGTCATCTAGCAATTCTATGTCAGGACCGAAGGCGAGGATTATGCAGTCCTTTCTTCACTTTTATTAATTACAGCAAGTTCAAAGTTTAACATAGAAAATAAAATAAAAAATCTGTAAACTGCAAATCCCATGATGCTCCATTGTCACCATGGTGACCGATAACCAATCCTGTCCCCGTGCGATACCCAGATAACTGCCAGACAATAGCCGTCCTTCCTCTTTCTTCACTGTTGCAACGTCAGTTAAGTCCTCACTTCCTTAACGTTCCTTGCAGGGTTGCCGGGGATTCCCTTGTGTTTCTTGCTGATTATTGTATGCTGCTATTATCATTACTCTTAATTGCTTTTCCTCCCTTTGTAAGTTATAGTGGCCCGAGCGCGTGTGCGATGACGTTTGGAGTTGCTAGGGGTGCACGTTTGCACCGCTTCGTGCTCCGTCAGGCACTCGCCGATCGCATTAGAAGCGTTTCTTCACTCCCTGCGATCGCAGGTGTGAGTGGGGCGGATCAGACTGTCCCCTCGCCGTCCTGTCATTACTTTGCCCTCTCAACCCTCTCTGACAACGCGTGTGTGGTAGGAACAGGCTCGGCCTGTCAAATTATTATCGACGTGTGGGAAGGTTGATGTACTCGGCAGAGCCCGGGTCTTTTCCTGTACACTCCACACATAAAGTACATATTCAGGAGCACAGCGAGGAGGTTATCCTTGAATCTATAGGGTGATTACTGGTGCTCCCACCCCTGACTTATTGACATTCCTTGGGGAAGAAGTGATTACCTAACCTAGCACTGGGCAGTTTCTTTTCATGGATACTGGGGAGGACCATGCTTATGCCCCTATCCCGGCAGCTGAGGAGGTTTGGCACTCCCAGCATTACCTCCGTCCAGTTGTTGACAGAATCCTTTCACAAGCCACTGTGAAGGCCCTTGCCCCCCTAAAGGGCAGGGTGGACAGACTGATGGACCAGGTGTCCAATGCTCTGGGAATTTTAGGAGATTTAGGTGCCGTCCCCAGTAACACTACCAAGGCCCCCTCCTCAAGATAAAAAAGCGTTCCGGGGCACCTGGAAGGCTTTGAGAGGCTTCGCGAAGCGTTCCGCAAGAGTGCACACACGCTAAAATACACACCCAGCCGGGAGGATGTAGCACCCGGAGAGCATGGCAGCGCAGCTGCCCTGGACATGGATCTCTTCCAGGGATCTCTCCGTTGGGGGGGTGACTCTAATGAAGAGGGATCATCCGAGGAGGGGTGCAATTTGGGCAGGCCTTGGCTCCCATCGATGACCACCTCTAGTTTCGGGGAGGATGGGCCAGAGGAGTCAACATGTTTGAACCAGAAGACATATATCATCCCAGGTCTTCTAAGTGGGTGCCAGATGCCAAGGTGGCGGCTTACGTGTCCAAGGCCATTTACCATCCTCTGGACAAGGAGGTAAGAGCCTGCTTGCGGGCGGAGTGCCCCGGACTGGCACTAGAGGACAAGTTGGCTGTAACCACCTCCATTGACCCTAAATTGTGTACATTCCTTTCTAAATATATGCGCGATCCAAAGAAGGGTATCGATAACTGCTGGCGGGCTTGCCAGGATAAACTACTGGAGGTCATGGGTCCAATCACTAAGATCATTGAAATGGCGGATGCCTCAAAACAATCCAGGGTCCCCTTACAGACGGATGTTGTCACCGGCTGGGGGCAAAAAGCGGTCTGCCTGCTCAGTAACGCTAATTGCGCCATCTCGACTGAGAGGCGTAGATCCTTGCTGATAAAAATGTATCCCAAACTGGGGGAGTTGTACAACTCAGAAGCGGGAGCAGTGGCGCAAGGCAATCTCTTCGGAGACCCGTTTGTTAAGGAGCTGGGGAAGTTCATGGCGACCTATTCTGCGTTAGATAAGGCACAGTCGTCCATGAAAAAGATATTCCTGGGGAAGATTTTCCAGGGGGGTGGAAGAGGCAGGGGTCGCTTCTCCGGCCCCTCCACATTCCAAGGCGACCGGAACTACGACTGGAGTGAGGGCAGACAAGGGGCCTTCTTTCCCAATAGAGGTGCCAGGATAGGTAGACCATCCCGGACTGCCAGAGGAGGCTACGGCGCATCTGCAGGAACTGTTGGTAAGCGTTCCCCTCCTTTCCCCTCTAAATCTAGGAGGGAGATTGGCATTATTTGTAAGAAACTGGGAGTGGATTGTTGTGCAGCCGTTTTAGTTATAGCTCCATGCATGTTATTTTAACACACTAGGCCGCTGTGCACTTTAACCTAGATATATTTTATTCAGCTTCGTCTTATTATTGTTACAATAACCATTTTTACGGTCTTGTTTTATTTTCTGTTTATCTAACTGTTTTTGCCTAGGCCAGCACTCTGTTCTCAAACAAGACATTCTTGATCACTCTGTGCTTCTTCCAAGGCTACAGCACAGTACATTGCCGGTGAACGTGGTAGACGTTTAGTCTCCAACATTCGTAGAAAACACACATCCTTACATAGGGACATTTTCTCAGAACATCAACTGTGTTATTATAGAAACACTTCCTTGTCCCTTGCAAGTTAGAGGGAGATTTGAGCCAGGGAGCCACAAATGTATGCTGATTGCTGAATGCTTCTCTACAGATGCTAACGCAGACCGCAGGCCTTTGCTCAGGTACGGGGTTGATGTCTTCCCAGGGGAACCTGAAGGGCAGAATTAGAGCTTAACATGCTGAGCTCTATCACAGCCGAGGTAGGAGCTAGTCCATTGATTATAGTGACAATATGATAGCGTTGTTTTTATTCTTCACTCTTCTCGTCACAATTTTAATACTGTCATGTTGTGTCGTCCTGGTTATTGCAGCTCACGCTTTGCTATCTAAGATGCAGTTGTTTCATTAAACTCATTATTGAAACATATACTGCTTCTGTTTGTCATTTATATATGAGACAGAATTGTAAATGAGAGAAACGGATGAGACCTGAGTGACCACGACTTCCCTGAGAAGCCAAATATGTCATGCGCTCGGCTGCCCAGTCATCCCTATCCTTGGGTAGAGATGAGGCACTGCTAGTTAGCCGGAGCAAAACCCGGATTGGAGCGTCAAGTGTCACCCGCAGTGGGTTAGACTTAGTCTCCCACACCGCGGGCGATTCTGCCGCTCAAAATCCAGTAGTCTCATTAGAATAATGAGATCCTATGCGACATGGCGCCGCCAACGTTTGGTCAGGCTCTAATTTTCGGGTCCTCCGGAGTATCTCTGTCTCATTATATACAATGACGCCTCAATACCGTATATGGAGACGTCCGTGGTACTGAGGATTTCCACCCCAGCTACATAGGCTATCCTATCTGAGGCTGGAGGTTGTTCAAGCTTGAACTTTAAAAGGAAAAACTCAATTTGGCATGCCTTCTCTGAACATATAGTCTGTCTATGATGTTGAATCCACAACAGATACAAATAACAGTTAATATGAGACAATCTCTGACTGCACATTTATTAGCAAATGGCCTAACGGCCCAGGGGGGGTCCATTCACATTTGTGGTGGATGCCCATGCAGCTTTTAGAACAGAACTCTTTAATTCTTGGGTCACATTTCCAGCAGTTGATGGGAACACAAATACATTTCATCATTATACACTTGCAAATGCACCTGGACAATACAGAGCATACGCATATTTAGAAATACCATTATCTTATCAAGAATATAATAATTGGCTTGATGGCTTTCTACCCCACACACTTTTACCAGTAAGGTTAGGTCCTCTAAGTAACGATGGTCCTACCTGGCCTTTATTGGCCGCCTATACACCACATACTGCAGTTGCAAATTTAGCAGTAGCTGAGGTTCGTCACTTATATACAGAATTAACAGCGATATATAGACGATTAGTACAGTTCGTAATGCAAACATTAAATACAAACCCAGCACGTGCTGCTCCAGCACATCCACATGCAGTAACGCCAGGTATAAACCCTGCGACTGTACATTCAATCATGGGTAAAGTACCCGCCAAACGAGAGGAATCTCCATTTTGGTTAGCACAAAAAATAAATGCACTGGAGGCAGGTTTTCCCCATACGGGGCCTCAAGATGAACATAGAATATTAACAATGTGCTTGCCATTTGGGATGGTCCCTACAGTGGATAACTGTAATACCTGGGGCACGGTATTTGCCACGCTCCATACAACCGCACACAGTACACCGACACTTGGCAATTTACCGGAGGTGTTGAAACAAATTCAAGATGAATGCGGGGCTGCCCCGGCCCTAGATTTGGGGATGCAATTGATGGGCAATTTTGCCACAGTATCCTCAATCATTTTAAGTAACCTTGAAGGGGAAGCGGTCGCACTGGCAGTGTGCATGCAGCTCCGTGACATTCCGCAACAGGATCAGGAACGCGAGCTGCCTAAGATTATCGCAGAGACCTATTCTAGCATTGGTCGAGACAGTTTAGGGGCCAGACCATCTAAACCACAATTTCAGGGCAAATCTAAAAAGATTTTCCCAAGCAAGCTCCTGATGGTAATAAGAAACGCTGGGATAAAAAACAACAAACTCCTAAAAAAGAGATGGGAGAATCTCCACGAATGGAGACCCCACAAAATAGATATGATCTCAGAAATAGAGATAATATAAAAACGCCTGATAGATATCAATATACGGAAAAACGAAATGAGAAAGGTGGGTGATCAGAACGAAGAACAGAGTACGTGAAACCGAGACAGGAATCACAACGCTCATCTGAGGTTTCTGTTAAAAAGGAAGAGAAACCCACCCAACAAAAACCCCAATTCAAAAAGAAAAAAGTGTCAGCAGTCACAGTCCGACATGCCACTCAGGAAAAGGGTCCTCTCGAAGAACAGGAAGTGGGCACTAGCACTGCTAGACAGTGCGGCAGAAGTCACACTAGTTCGCCGGAGTCTTCTAGAGCATCTGGAGGTGAAAGCAACTGATGACTTTATACAAGTAGAGACTGCGGACATGGTTTATAAAGTAACGCTACATTTAGAAGGAGACATTGAGCGCATAATAGACGCAATCTTTTAAGATCACGTAGCAAACATATATGATGTTTTGTTGGCCGAACAAGATTGTCCACCTGAATTTGTCTGTACCTGCCCATATGGAGAAAACGTCATTAATCCTTCCTTCTCGCCCCTTGTTCCAGAGGAACTCGCTGAATCCTATGCCATTGATTGGGCTTTGGCACAGGCACCTGCGTTATACCGAAATCACGTAGGATGGGATAAAGAATCCCCCTACCATGTAATTCCAATAAAAAATGAACCTCAACCCCAACCTCAGTATCCAATAAAACATGAAGCAAAAGCACCTGTGAGAGAAATACTCACACAATTAGAGTACCAGGGCGTAATTGAACCCCGTGTCTCCCCAATAAATAATCCATTGTTCCCAGTAGCTAAACCAGACCATTCATATAGAATAGTCTTAGACTACAAACACTTAAACAGTCATACACGCACTTATGCTATATAAAACTCACATAGCACAGCACTAATGAACAATATAGTGCGTAAAAAATACAAAACAATTCCAAAGGTTTCTTCTGCCAGAATATAGCACCTGAGAGTAGATACTTCACAAGTTTCAGTGCACTAGGCTCCCAGAAAAAATTCAATTGTTTATCTCAGGGGTATAAGAACAGCCCAGGACTGTTCGCAGCTCGTGTGACAGCAATTTTGCACGAGATCGATCCTGAAGCATTGTCCTATGTAGATGATATCTATCTTACGGACAATGAATTGCTGCAGCATTTAAGACAGGTAGCCCGCATTGTTGTAGGATTTGCTGAATTTGGCTACAAATTCAATTTAAAAAAAACTAAAATTGCCTTCCTCAGCGTCCTGTTTCTGGGATATGAGCTGTCAAGTGAAGGAAAGAGCCTAGCGCCACAATTCTTAGAAAAATGTGCACAGTTACAACCTCCAAATACGATTAAAAAACTCCAATCTCTATTGGGTTTCCTAAATTTTGGCAGAACCTAAACTCTTGATTATGCTACACGCATAAAACCTTCATATGATTTGGTACATCCTGATTTTTCAAGCAAAATCTGGACGATTGAACATACACGCATTCTTAGAGAATTGCAAACAGACATGCTTGCAGCACATCATTTTCACACAAGGGACAACAAAATACATTTGGTCATCAGAGTAATAGCTAGTGCCATCGGTTTCACCTATGTGACATTTAATGAAGGTGAGACAGTCCCGATTGCGTACAAATCACACTTATATTCAGTGGCAGAACAATTCTTTGCTCCCATTGAGAAAATCCTCACTGCTGTACAGATGGCTGTCATTAAAGAACGACCTCTTGCCCAAGGAAAATGCATAATTGTCATTTCTCAATCCCACCCCTGGAGGCTGTTACAAAAGCCTGCATTCCAAATGCAAAAGCATCACATCCACGCTGGATACAATGGGCTACGTCTTTGACAGCCATTGATGTAGACTACATTTTTGACCCAAAATTACAAACTCAAGAATTTTTGAGTATGAACTAGAATACCCAGTTCCAGCAAATACATTGCCTATCGAACAATATCATAGAGTCATGTACACCGATGGCTCAGCACAACCTGCAATTGGCACAAAACACCAATATTCTGCTGCTTGCGCTGTCGTAAGTAGCTACATGGAGGACGATAAATTTTGTCCCCTACATACATTTACCCAAACCATAAGGATTGCACAACACAATTGGCAGAGCTAAAAGCGCTGTTGATGACACTGGAACATACGGAAGCTTCACAACCTACGCTGATTCTTTGTGATTCATATTATTGTGTCAAGTCCTTCAATTAATATCTGCATTACTGGCGCCAGAATGGGTTCAGAGATTCTAAAGGCAACACCATCAAGCACAGACTTCTGTGGGGGAAAGTAGCAGATCTGAAAGAGACGGTACCAAATGTCCATGTTGTACATACACTTGGACACCAGCGCGTTGAGATACACGTTGCTGGAAATATATTGGATGATGAAGCCGCAAAGTCAGCAGTGGCTGTGACTGCTGCAGCTGCAGTGACTCGTTTGAGTTCAAAACCGGACACAGACATATGGGCTGCTGTGACAGCTACAGCTGATGGTACGCCCTATCCAAAAGGATTTCCTGTCACATATTCCTACCGAATGGGAGGTATGCTGAACGCTGAGGTTAAGATACTAGGGGTAGGGTTACGAAACATTCCAAATAGAGATATAAGATCACAACTGATTAAAGCAGCGCATGGGGGTGTGGCATCTGCCCATGCTGGTGTGGCGGCTACAATTTCGATCTTGCAAGCCCGTTATTGGTGGCCAGTCCTCTACAAAGAGGCCAAGCAGTATGTCCCTTGTTGTGACGTCTGCCAACAAATCAAAGTTTCCACTGCCAAACGCCCGCCGCAGACACCCCTCTTGATTTCAAACAAACCATTGCAATGTGTGTACTTGGACTATTGTGGTCCCCTACCACTGGATAGTGCATACAAGTATATATTAGTCGCTGTTGATTCATGCTCCAGATTTTTATGGGTGTGGCCACAACACTCGGCTGACGCTCGGACTGTTATTAAAGATTTGCGAGTCTTTATCAGTACATATGTGGTTGCGGCTTTCCATTCGGACCAGGGCCTTGCTTTCGCCTCAAGGGCATTCAGGGACACTATGGCTTCATTGGGGTTTCAACCCCAGTACTCGTCTCCATTTCATCCTGAGGGAAATAGTGTTGTGGAGCGATTAAACCGTGATTTAAAGCAATCCTTAACAGCCAGAGTCTTAGGTGCGGGTCGTAGTTGGCTTAATCACCTATATGGAGTCCAGAGAGCACTTAATAGTCTGCCTAGAAGGATCCTGGGGGGTCGTACTTCATATGAGTGCCTGTTCGGAACTTAAATGTATGTTCTGGATCTTGATGGTCCTGGCGTGGAGGCACCAGAAACACCTTTTGACATAAATGAACGTGTCACTGTCTTACAGGAATTGCAACAGTTCCATGACGATAATTTTTCTGGCGTACAAGTCCTCAAGTACAAGTCGGACAAATTGATGTGATGTATGATGTGTTCTCTAAAGAATTTCCCACAGTATTTTCAGATAAAATAGGATGTATCAAAGGGTATTCTCACTGCATTCCTTTGAAATCTAATGCTATTCCAATAGCATGTAAAGTGGGAACTATGCCACTAAGTCTACAAGATGCAGTCAGGGGTGAATTAGAAAGTTTGTGAACTGAAGGAATAATTGAACCAGTGGAGACTGCTAAATAGGTGGCACTGGAGGTGGTCACAACTAAACCCTCCAGTGATTGACCTGAGGAATCTTAACAAGGAAATAATAGAGGACAGATTTCCTCTTCCAACCATTTTAGAAATAACTATGCTGTTATGATTTACCACTTTGAACTTCACATCTGCCTATCATCAAGCCATTTAATGGAAGATTCTAAATCTCTCACTTCCTTAACTACACCGTTTGGGGTATTCAGGTTCCACAGAATTCCTTTTGGGCTTTCCTCTGCAGCCTCGGTTTTTCAGAGAATTATGTCTGAGTTGTTTAAGAAGGTCAAGAATGTTATGTTCTTTCAAGATGATGTTTTGATTTTCAATGAGAATTTTGAATTAATCTAAAACTCAGTAAGTTGACATTTTGTTTATCTAAAACAACATACATAGGACATAAGATTTCAGGTTAAGGGGTAAGTCCAACAGAGTGTTTAGTCCAAACAATTGTAAAATTGCCACATCATAATAAGAAGGAAGAAATGCAATATTTTTTTAGGCATGACTGAATACTACTCAAGGTTTATACCCAGCTTTGCTGGTTGAACTTTGGCCATCAGGTCTTTTTCAAAGACAAATATACAATTTGAGTGGTCCACTGATTGCCAAAAAGAGTTTGAAGATCTCTAATTGAGCCTCATGTATGCACAAACGTTGAGGAGTTTTGTATCAGGTAAAACTTATGGAATTGTCACTGACACTAGTGACAAGGGTATGGGGCAGAATTAAGACAGAAGCAAAAGAACAAAGGTGTGACTATTGCCTTTGCTTCTAAAGATCGTTGAAGGGTTCAGAAGAGTGACACTCAACTATAAAAAAAAAAGCTCTTGCAGTGTATGGTGCATTAACAAAATTCAAACAATTTGTAGAGGGTGTGAGGTTTCAAGTTCACACTGATCATAAACCTCTACTAGAGGTTTACAATAAGAAAGCGCTGGACAATGTGTCTTACAGGATATACAAATGGTTAGTTTTCAGGACTTTCAATTAACTGTTGTGTAAAGTCCTGGTATAGAAAATCGTGTGTGTCTTTCCAGGTTATCTGTGGATCAAGCACATAAGGAAAATTGGGGTGAGGAATGGTGGAGTGAAGAAGAAGTTAAGATTTGTAGTGTAACAGGAGGTTGTGTGTCACAGGAGGAGTGGTTGCAAGAGATGGACATGGAAGAGAATCTTGCTCAGATTTGTAGTTGGATAAGTTCAGGGAAGGATAAAAAAAGAAGACATTAAAAATGGCTGACTTTGCTAAAGTATTCCATGAGTTGTCAGTGGAAAATGGAGTGGTTCAGAGAGGGACAAGATTAGTTCCTCCCAGGGAGGTATGTGAATGCTTAGTGAAATTAGTTCACAACGGTCATCAAAGAATATGTAAGCCTAAAAAGTCGGGGGCCACAGATGGACATAATGATTGAAAGATGTGTAATAGATTGTGGAGAATGTAACATAAGTGATAAAACCATGAAAGTGAGGAATGTTCCCATGACTTGCAGAAATCTTCTTGATGAGGTGTGGGAGAGATAGCTTTAGACATTGTAGTTTCTATAAGTACAAGAGACATTAGCAAATATTTGATAGTGGCTATGGATATGCTATCCAGATGACTGGAGGTTGTAGAGACTTCGGAAATCAACACTTCACTTTGAGCTTTTTTTCTGACCTGTTCAGGAGGGAAGGAAATTTAACAAGTATACTCACTGAGTGCAATTAATTTTCAGGGAAATGGAACGATTCTCGAGGCACAGAGGAATAAAGCATAATGATGCTCGCTATATCAGCCCAAGAGCAATGGAATGATGAAAAGATTTAATAGAATTTTAAAACAGACCACTCAAATTGCCATTTCTAATGGTCATGATTGGGTAAAGGTTGTAAAAGAAAGAGTGAAAGAGTATAGGTTTACTCCTCATTCAGTCACAGGGGTGAGTCCATTATTTCTGGTTAGAAAACATAATCCCAACACCTGCAAGAACCAACCTTGGATAAAAAAAAGTATAGAGTAAATGAGGATGGCAAAGGTATTGAGAGTGGAATGACATTGAAGGTAGAGCAGTGCATTTGTTAATTCAAAGAAAAGAAAATTAGGATTAAAGCTGTCAAACATAAATATATCAAGGTGGGGGATTGGGTCAAGATTTAATTGCCTGGTTAATGGCATGGTGTTCCACATTCCAGTATTTCATATCAAGTAACAAACGTTTTCCGCTGCGCAGCCAGAATGAACGATGGTCGCATTTGGAACTTTAATAGAATTGTCATGATTGGATTGTCAAGTCAAATTGTGGTGACTTTGTGGGTTCATTTTGGGAATGGAGGTGTGTAGTATTTTGTTCTTTTATTTATTTGTATTAGTTTGTTCATTTTTTATATTTCCCCATGTTAGTATATAGTATGTTCCAGTTAAGTGTTCTGTACTTGTATGTGATTGTTTGAATATAACTATGATGGAGCTATTATGAGAACTGTTACTTGTCAGTGGCTGGAGTTTCTTCTTCTGATGAAAATAAATCTTGTTTGGATCAACATAATCTTCCGCAGTCCAGATTATTTGAACACAGTCTCACAATACGTCATGGCAGCTGCACCAAAAAATCTCAAAGATGCAGTCTTGCTATCCAGGGGCAGTATTGTAGATATGGTGCACTTTCACTGTTTGCACCAAAGAATGCACTGCACCCAGGGCAGCTGTGATCTCGTACAGCCTTTGGGGCAGCACATTCAAGTTAAATACAGAGCAGTTGCTTCAAAACTGCTCCATGTTTCCAAGTGAAGAGGGGATAGAGATCCCCTTGCAAGCTGGTGCAGTGAATTACTTCACACGTCTGCAGAGGGATGTCTGCGGGGTTCTTGGGACCCCCTTTCTTCTCTCCAGAGAGCAACTTTAGGAGACACACTGAAAGTCTTGTGCCATTTGCTACTTTGGAAGGGTGCAGGATCCAGAGTCTAAGCTGATAATAATGAAGACATTTTTTTTCTGAGACGCAACAGTCCTCTCCCGAGAAGAGGTCTCGTAGAGTCCTGCATCCCCACCCTCCCCATTACAGGAATGCTGTGGGGTTCAGGGCTGGAGTAAAGGCTGGGTTTCTGATGATTGGTGTATTGGGGGAAGGGAATGTAGCGAGATGACTGCTGGCCACTATGTGATTCCATACATCAAAGACTGTCTTTGGTGGCAATACTTGCATTTTTGGGCTATGTGTGCTTGGGCAGCCAGGCTAGATCCGATAGGAGATGGCAGGCGACTGCTTGGCCCATATGGAGCCAATGTTTCTTGCTTTCCTGTACCACCCATTCCAAGATGTAGCCAAGGTGGGCTACTCCGTAATATTCAAAGACGTTAGGAGAGACGAGGCCTCCCCTATCTCTAAGGAGCATGAGGACCTTGTTATTGATGCACTGAATTTTTCCTGGCCCATATAAATGCACAGGTTCTGTTTTGCAGTTGTACTATATCATGAGTAGTTATAGGAATTGGGAGCAATTGGAATAAATACAATTCTCTGGGAAACACGTCAGTTTTGCTGACATAAATGCATTCTAGCCATGAGCGGTATAGTGGGTGCTATCACTGCAAGTCTTCGAGGGTGCACTTGTGGAAAGTTAACCAGTTGGCCTTGCACCATACTTCGAGGTGTCGTGTACCAGTAAGCCCTATGTATCATATGGAAGTGTTGGCCTCCTGAAACGGTGTTGCCTCGTGGAGGGGGAGGACATCTGTTGGGGACACCAAGATTTTAAGGACATGGGATTTCCCTGTGTTGACTTTGGAGCCTGACACTGTCTCAATCTCTTCCAAGATAAGGGTTATCGTGGAGAGGGACTCTGAAGGGTTGGTTAATGTAAGGAGGACATCATCTGTGAAGAGGTTACTCTTGTGGTTGAGGCCTTCAAAAAGGATTCCAAGGATTAAGTGTTCCTGCCAAGTTTTAACAGCTAGGGGTTCAACTGCCAGGGCAAAGGGAAGGGGCTACAATGAGCACCCCTGTCTTGTCCTCCGTGCCATATTGATAGCTTTTCTGCACTGTTTATTTACCCTGAAGAATGTGCTGGGGTTGGTGTATGCCCCCATGATTTTTTCAATAATTCCCTGTCCAAGCTGCAATGTATAGAGGGCAGCCATCAGAAAGGCCAAACTAAGTCAAAGCCTTTCTCCACATCTAGTGAGAGAATTAAATCTGGGATATTACGTTTGTGTGCTTTCTCAATGAGGTGGGCCATGTGGCATATATTGTCTGCATACTTTCTATTGCAAATGAAGCCCACCTGGTCCAGTTCAGACAGGCCAAGTAGGAAGGGGTCGAGGTGCAAGGCTAGTATTTTGTAGCAGATTTTGGCATCTATGTTCAGCAAGGCAATAGGCCTGTATGATGCTCAGTCTGCCAGGTCTTTGGTTTAGGGATGAGGGCTAACACCGCCTCTTGCATGGATGGCGTTAACCCTGTGCTTTGGTAGATGGAGTTAAATAGTGAGAGCATATGGTCCTGGAGTGGTGCAGTGAATTTAATAACAATTTCTCGCTGGCATGGATTTAATTGCTTTGTCACAGATCTGCTGTGTCTATGGAGGCATCCAGGATCTCTTTGTGGGCAAGAGGGATAGGTGTCTACTCACAGTGATTCAAAAATTACGGTACACAGTCTTGATCCTCCGTACCCTCCGTGTAGAGAGTACAGTAAAAGTTACAAAAGACCTCTTGCTTTCCTTTCTCGTTAGTCATCCAGTTCCCGAGTTATGTTCTTACTTGTGGGATGTGTGTTTTAGCATGGTAAACTCCAAGATTACGGGTGAGCAGGTGCCCACCTTGCACTCCTTATCATAAAAGCACTGCACTATTTCAAGTAGGCTGACCTCTCTGCTTTATTAGTCCTGTGGGTTTTTAGGTGACCTCTTACTATCAGCAGTTTCCTTTTAATTTTCCTGGAGGGATTTTGTATGTCCATCTTATCTAGCTTCTTAATCTCAGCGAAGAGGGATTTTTGTGACTAGCTGTGCCTGCCTTGCCCTATTTTGATATCTATGACAGTGCACCTGATGGTGGCTTTTTAATCATCCCAGAGCATGTGGGCAGAGATGTCAGTTTAGATATTATGGGTGAAATAGACTTGGATAGTGTCAAGGATTGCTGCTTTATTCACCAGGTCTTTGAGAATGTAGGGTTTTAAGCACTAGTGTGGGGTTGTCTGGGAGAGTGCGGCCTCCCTCGTCTTCTTAGCTCCAAATGTGCATGATCAGATATGGAGATGTCTGAGGAAGAGGACAAGTCTAGCATGTTGAGGGGCAAGTGGGTTATAAATAGAGATTGCCCGTAGTCGTAGTTCAGCAATCACTTTTATTAGGAGAGCATACGTTGCCCTGTCCCTTGATTAGTGTTTGTGTTTCTGTCCCTAACTGGGTCCCAAGCTAGGTTGAAGTCCCCACCCACGACGATGTCCCCTTTGCCATCCCACAGTTGGTGGTTCAGAGGGAAATATAGGAATTAGTCCTGTTCGGAGTTTGGGGCATAGATATTGAGCATTGTAAGGTTTGTGTTTCCTTTTTGCACTATGAGCTTGAGGAATCTGTCCTGTGGCTCTTGGATAATGGTGGTAGGTGTGTGCCCTAGGTAACATTTGCATAATATTGCGACTCCAGTTATCTTAGTAGGTGGAGACGGTCACAATTGGTGGGTGCAGTGTACATATGGAAATGATCAGCCTTCAGCAGGTGTGTCTCCTGCAGAAATATAACATCAGGGTCCTGCTGAGTGAGATATCTCCATATTTTGCTGGGCGTGTTATAGTTTTGTTCCCTTACATTGACCCAGAGTAGTTTAAATGTGTGCTTGGAGACCATGGCTATCAGAAATTGGCAGATGTAGGATAAGTGTTGTGCATAGGCTTGTAGTGTGGCATAGGGGTTTTGCCATGACAAGGAAACCCCCCTTGCCCTCTATATATCCTGCCTTAAAGGAATGGGAGAGGGAAATTTGAAAGATGAAACTGAAACAAAAACACACTAAAAGGTCAACTGGGCATAGTTGCGACAGTTTTCCCATTGACTGAGTGGGATTGTTCTTCAGTTCCACTAGGCACCAGCCCCCCTGTCTGGGGTCGACAGGAGCAGCATCGGAAGGTCCTGCACTGCTGCTGGGATTCTCTGATGTATTGGAGGGTATAGGGTGATAGTCTTGCAGTCTAGTCCTCCCTGACACCCGTCAGCCAATCAGGGCATCCAGCTGGGGAGTTTGATGATGCCAGACATGGTTATGTCTCTCCTGCTGGAGGAGACCTGGTCATAAGCACCTCTCGAGGTGGAGAGTCCTGTTTCATTTTCAGGAGATCACATATGCTTTGGCTTCCTCAGAAGAACTGGTTCCATGCCTCTGTGATCTGTGCCATTGGGGTTCTGTGTGACATGTCGGTTGGAACTTCGTTCTTTCTCCTGGGTCATTCTGCTACTCAGATGCTAGTTGGCGGGGGGAACCCAACAGTGACTTTATTTCTCACAGGAAGTGGACAAAGTTTTGTCTTCTTTTCCATTGGGCAATCAGGCCAAAGGAATGGCCCCACTGAAATTCAGAGCCCCTGTGATAGGGCGGAAATCTCTGCGTTGCTGAAGCATGGACAATGCCAGGTCTTGGAAGAGCTGGCTCTGACTTACTGCAGACAGCAGTCATGATTGCTTCCTTCCTTCTTTCTGTTTGGATCTCTGCCTGCGTCTGATGAAGGGTCTGTCAACTTGCGAGTCCCTTCTCCTAGTCATGTTTCATTTCCACATTATGATGCCGTCCTTCTGTGGGTTGTCCTTGAGCATGTTGCTGTTCTGAGTACAAGGAGCAATGTTGAGTATGTTCTCCCTTACTGTCCTGCATTCCCTGTCCCAGTGATCATCAGAAAGGGAGATTTATTTACCAGCTCCTGGTTTCTTGTAGTAGTTGCAGGTAAAGCCTGGCAGTGGGGCATTGGGTAGGTGTTGGTGATTCTGGGTAGCTCTTGCACCTAGTTTGTGCACTAATATTTTGTGGGCTTGTATTCTGCATTGAGGTCAGACTGCCTCAGATGTTCCCTGTGCTCTCCTGTCTTTGTCTTAGCTAGTGCAGTAGTCCTCTGACAGCACCACCCAGGCCAAGCACCTTCCTCCTGGGCCGCTCTAAAAGGGTTCTGGCCCTATCAGGGCTCTGTAGACAAGGGATGGTATTGTTTGGCTTGTCGATCCTGCTTCTTATGACAGAGGATGGTGCTCCCAGCACAGGTCTGTAGCAGCGGTTGTCACCCTTCCCGCCTCACATCTCTGCGAAAGTGCTGCCTGGCATTTCACAAGCTCCCCATGTCTGCTCATAGTGAGAAGGGGTCCCGTGCATGACCTCTCTCCACGCTGGTGTGTCTAGGAGGAGGCCATGGATTAAGCGGTCTTTCAAGGCCACTTGGGTGTGGTGCGGATGAGGCAGTGCTGGCCAGTGCAAAGCTTTTTATTCTGTGGCAGTCTGTCCCCACTGCACTGCACATGTGAGGCAAAATTCAGGCCTCCAAGGAGTCCAGGATATCCATTTGCCAGCGCTGTTTTGGCAGTCCTCAGAAACACTCCAGGGGCTTCAGGTACAGCCCCATGAGAAAGCCTTGGATGCCTGGGCTGGGTGATCACACTCAACCACAGTCTTGTGGCCTACAAAATGGCATTTGCACTCTAGCATGTGTCCAACTGGGTCACTCTTGGCAGAGCCCTTGATCGCTCAGCACCAGCCCAGTATGTAAGTCCTAAGGCTTACATTGGTGTGCCATGGTGGTTTGTGGGGGCACAACTCCATCTGGGGCTACTGGAGAAACTGTATTATACCTGGTGCAGAGACGAATTAAGCAAAGCTACTGCCTACTCAATACTCAGCAGGCCACCCCCCTCATAAATTTACATTTTTATTGTATAAGTGTATGCTTGCCATTGTTTTTGTGTGTGTTTTTTATTATAGAAATGTCAATATTTTTATCATGCAATGCATGTATTTTGCTTTTTTATTTTTGATCTGTAAGTATTAAAAATGTATTTTTTACATCGTTTTTTTTTTTTTTTTTTCACATTATTGTTTAATTTCGTAAATTATTTTTGGTTTTTGTACCTTTATATTTAAATAGTTTTTATTTTGAATATTTATTTCAAATAAATGTATTTTTTCTTTTTTAAATAAAGGTCTTTTACTAATTTGTGTTTTATTGGCATTCAAAAACGTGTTTAATTTGATTTTAAAGTTTAGAAAATAGTCATTTTTTAATTGGTTAATACGTTTTTTTATTGATTGTATTTTGTTTTTATTAAATGTAATTTTATATTATAGAGTTATAATAAATATTTAGGAATTATTTTTGGTATCACTCCCACTTTACCCTATTTTTGTTATGTGTTTTGCTCTTTTGGAATAATTAAGTTGGTTTCTTGCAAAGCATTTTTTAGTCTAATGTTACTATTTTGTGGGACTAGTTAATTAAGAACCCTAACAGCACAACACTTTCCCTAATATGGTTACATTTTGAATGGGAATAGTAAAAACGTCCCCCATCTCCGCAAAGTCCCACACTTTCTCCAGTGTGGTTAAGGTTGGATGGGGAATAGTAAGTCTGACCTCCTTGCCTCCCCCCCCCATTTCCCCTACAAAATCTAACATGTGCCTCAATATGGTAAAGTTCGAAGTAGGACTAGTAAGTTAGAATCCTCTGCCCCCACAAAATCCAACACTTTCCCCAATGTGGTTACATTTGGAGTGGGAATAGCATATCCGAACTCTCCAACACTTTCGCCAATATGCTTACATTTGAAGTGGGAATAGGAAATTTTACTCCTTCAAAGCCAACATTTTCTCCAATTGGTTAAGTTTGGTGTGGGAATAGGAAATTTGAAATCCCCAGAGTTCAACACTTTCCCCAATGTAGTTCAATTTGGAGTGGGAATAGTAATTATGACCCCACCACCACCACAAAGTCAAACACTTTCCCCAACATTTTGCAGGGAAACAGTAAATCTGAACCCTCCAAAGCTCATCACTTTTCACTGTAGTTCAGTTTGAATTAGAAATAGTAAATATGGCATACCCCCGCTCCCAAAATCCCAGGGCCCGATTCAAAAAGTTTAACCTTTTTGAATAAGTTACTACTTTTGGTATTCACAAAGTATGGCCCTCATTATGACTTTGGCAGTCTTTTCCCAAGATTGCCAAAGCCACGGGTGCCAGAAGACCACACGCCATATTATGGGTACTGCTGGCTATCTGCCAAACTTAAGGCGGATATCCAGCAGTAGCCATGCTGGTGGACTGTGGCACACTGGCGTTGCTACCACCTGACCCCCCCGCCAGTAGGATGCCGCCAGCCGTATTAAGACCATTAGTGTGGTCTGGCTGTGTCCTGTTGGTGGGGCGCTGCCGGAGATGGCAGCACCCTTTTCCGTTCCCTGCCGAACGACCTCCTCGCCGGACAACGTAAGTCGGGCATCCGATAAGGGGGGGTGTTATGTGTGAGTGTGTGGTGTCTTCGTGTGTGTATGAATGTGTGTGTGTGATTGCAACTGTGAGTGTTGTGGCGTATGCGTGGTTGTATGCGTGTGAATGAATGCATGTATGAATGTTGAAGTGAGTGCATGTTTGGATGTCAGTGTGTATGCGTGTGAGTATGTGTGTTTGGATTCAGTGTGTATGTGTGTGAGTATGCATGTTTGTATGTCTGTGTGTATGCTTGCCAGAATGCGTGTGAGTATGTATGAGTGAATGTGTGTATGGATGAATATGCGTTGATGCGTGTCTGGAAGTGTAGGTGTATGGGTGTATGCGTGGAGTGTGTGGGTGTCTGTGTGCATGTACGCAGGTGGTGAGGGGGTTAATGTTTGGATAGGGGGAGGTGGGGTTAGTGTATGGATCTGGGGTGGGGGGGTTAGTGTGTGGATCGGGGGTGGGGGCAGGCTCATACATGTTGGGGTTGGGGTGGGGGAGTTGTCTACTGGTGACAGGAATGGAAATTCCTGTCGCCAGTAGCCTTATCACCAGGGATTTTGTGCTGGTGTTACTGCCACAAAATCGCTGGCAGTAAGGGACTCATAGTACCACCGGCGGTCATTGCAGGACGACCGGGTCGGAGATGCTTATCTCCGGCACGGCAGTCCAACCGCCCCGGCAGTAGAGGTGGTGAACTGACTGTGTGGCAGCCAGTTCACCACCACGATCATTACACGGCGGTCCTCACAACCGGCCTGTCGGATGTCAGTCCTCCACCTTTACCCTGGTGGTCAGAAGACCATCAGGGTCATAATGACCCCCTATGTGAGGAGTTTTACAACTCTGCACTCCCTATACTTATGTGTGTGGAGTTCTCCACACCGGCTGTGGAGTCTCCAGGTGCGAAGAACACCGCACACATAAGTATGAGTGCAGAGTCGTGAAAATCCTCACATAGTTTGTGAACACCAAATAGTAGTAAGATTACACAAACATGTACATTTCTTTTTGTGAATCAGGCTAATTCCCCAATGTGATTAAGTTCAGAATAGGAAAAGTAAATCAGAACTCTCCAAAGTCCAACACCTTTCCTTTTGTGGTTAGGTATAGAGTGAAGATAGTAAATTTTACTCCTCCAAAGTTCAACACTTTCCCCATGTGCTAAAGTTTGGAGTGGGAACAGTAAATTTGAATGCCCAATGTGGTAAAGCTCAAACCCTGCAAAGTCCAACACTTCCTACAATGTGGTTCAATATGGATACTAAATCTCAACCCAAAAAAGTCTTACACATTTCCCAGTCTGGTTCAGTTTGGAGTGGGAATATTAAATCTGAATCCCTCAAAGTCCATAATTTGGTAAAGCTTGGAGCGGAAATAGTAGTTTCAAACCCTTCCAAAATTCAACAGTTTTCACAATGTGGTTCACTTTGAAGTTGGCATATTAAATCTCCCCCCCAAAAGTCCTACACCTTCAATAACTTTGTTTTTTTTACCATTGTTGTTCAATTTGGAGTGGCAACACTTTCCGTGATGTGGTTAGGTTTAGGGCAGGAATAATAGATTTAGCTCTCCTAAGTCCAACACTTGACTCAATGTGGTAAGATTTGAAGTGGGAATAGTAAATAAGTCCAACACTTTCCCTATTGTGAGTAAGTTTGGAGTGTGAATAGTAAATCTGACTGCTCCAGCATGTTCCCCAATGTGGTAAAGTTTGAAGTGGGACTAATAATTTTGAACCCCTCCAAAGTCCAACACTTTACTGAATGTTTTACGTATGAGGTAAGAATAGGAAATCTGATAATACTCAAATCATACACTTTCTCCAATGTGGTTCAGTTTGGACTGTGAATAGTAAATTTGAGCCTCTCCCTCCCCCATCAAAGTCCAACACTTTTCCCATATTTGGAGGTACTGAAGCACACTGAAAATAGTATATAATAAATTCAAAGTCATATAATCATGTTTCATTGATGTGCTGGTTTATTTTCCAGAAGAATACGAATAAGTGTGACGATGTCCTCACAAAGCAGCAGTCGACACATGTTTCATCCCTTGGACTTTTTCAAGGCTGCAAACAATATACATATAAAAATCAATGTAAATTTATAATTGTAAATGTTACAATGACTAGCAGACAATCTATGTACAAACAGTGGTAAACCACACCCTGCTCAATAATAGTACTGATGCGGAACATATGGAAAGAAGAAAATTAACCATATACGAAATAGCCAGCATATGGCACAGAAAGTGCAACCTATATAGAAGTACATACCCCCGGAGTGTGCCAAGTACAAACACACTACAAAACTGCAGTCAAAAAACACCTGGGAGACATGCACCTATACCACTAGTATGTGCACGCAAAAGTTGTTAAAACACTGTAAGCCTGTGATGGAGAGAAATATCCAATGACATGATCAAGCGAAAACACATGCGCGCGTAAAAGGTAAAATACAGTCCAATTACACAAGAAATTAGAATAGACCAAAAACTTCCCAAAAAAGCCATAAAGAAAGACAATAGGGGAATACCTGAGATTATTAATAGAACATCAGGAATCAGGAATTGTGCAGTTTCATATTCATTGCATACAGAATGAAGGATGACCATGAAAAATCTAGAACCAAAGGCAGATTAGAGTTAATATAAGTGAAACAGGTAAGAACAAAGTTGTTCTACATGCAGGCTCAATGTAAGGGAATCGTACCTCGTACTGAACAATAGCATGTGTAAGAAAGTACCCTCTTTTTGTCATGGCTACCCCCACTTTTTGCCTGCTGTCAGTGTATTTTTAACTGTGTTCACTGGGATCCTCTTAACCAGAACCAAGGTGACTGTGATCTCTTCCTCTAAATTTGGTTGTTCAGGACTTAGCACACCACACAGTGGCATACTGGTGCCTCTATATAAGTCCCTAGTATATGGTTCCCCATGGGCTGCAGCATGTATTGTGCCACCCATCAGAGCCCATGCAAAATGTGTCTGCAGGCCTGCCATTGTAGCCTGTGTGAAAAGGTGACCTATGCTTCACTGCACCAGGTCACCTCTATTGTAGGCCCTCCTAGCCCAAAGGGCAGGGTGCAGGTACCCGTGTGTGAGGGCACCCCTGTATGAGCAGAGGTGCCACTATGAACTTCAGCTCCATTTCCCTGCAATTCATAAGTGCGGGGAAGCCATTTTACCCGTGTACTGGACCCAGGTTACCTATATAAAGGTAACTCTGAACCTGGGCATGTTTGATATCAAACATGTTGAAATCCTATCCCAATACTGTTGCCAGTATTGGTTGTATGATTACATTCACTCTGGAGGCTCCTTAGAGGACCCCCAGCATTGCCCCTACCAGTCTTCTGGGGTTTTCCGGGCAGCCCACATTGCTACCACCCCTCAGACAGGTTTTTGCCCTCCTGCTGCTTGACCAGCTCAAGCAGAGGAAGGCAGAACATATCATTTATTTTGGGAGAGGGAGGCAACACTGTTTCCCTTTGGAAATAGGTGTTACATGGCTTTGGAGAGGTAGACTCCCCAAGCCACTGTTATGTTTCTGGAGGGCACATTTTGTGCTCTCCTTGCATAAACCAGTTTGCACCAGTTCAGGGACCCCCGGTCCCTGCTCTGGCACAAAACTGGACAAAGGAAAGGGGAGCAACCACTCCCCTGTCCATCACCACCCCAGGGTGGTGCCCAGAGCTCCACCAGGCAGCCACTTGATTCTGCAATCTTGAATCCAAGGTGGGCAGGGCATCTAACTGGCCCGTGAGGCAGGTGACATCACAGCCCCCTCCTGATAGGTGTTCACTTGGGCTATTTAGGGTCTCTCTCTCTGGTGGATTTTCAGATTCCAGCAGGTCTCCTCTGCATCGTTTACTTCATCTTCTGGCCGCCTGGACTGCAACTGGACCCTCCAGGAACCAACAATCTGTAACTCAAGCGACAACTCCGCTCTGCAAAATTGTTTCTCCGGCTCCTTCCAGCAACTGCAACATTTCCCAGGCTGTGGATCCTCTGAGGGCAACTAGTCTTCAGCCTGCAGAAGAAGTACAAATGAATCTCCCTTGGAGTGAAGGAGTCACTCCCATGCATCCGAGGCAACAACTGCAAAAACAACCACCTGAGTGGATCGTCTCTCCTCCGGAACTGCGTGGATCCTGCACCACAGGTGGTAGTCTGGAGTGGTCTGCTTGGTCCTCTCTACTAGCTGTCCAAATTGGGAGATGGTAAGCCCTTGCCTCTCCTTGCAGGACAGTACCCCTGTGAACCACGGCTCTTGCAGCTACCAAGGCTTGTTTGTTCCTCCAAGGGACCTTCAGGCTCCATGTAGCCCCAGCCTCCAGAACTCTTCCCTGCAAAGCACAGTCTCCTGCCCATTGCTCCAGTGAAGTTGGTTACCTCTCTACGTGTGCTCAGTGAGCCTCACTGCGACTCCTGTGCCTGCTGCCCGTGGGTCGCCTTGTTGCATAGGTACTCATTATCCTAATGAGACTACTGGATTTGGGTGGCAGAATCACCTGAATTGTAGGTACAATTCCACAACATGTGACGCCTGTCAGTCTAATACGAGTTTACCGACCAACTAGCAGTGCCTCATCTCCACCCGATGGGGATGATTGCGGCAACTGGGCGTATGACAGAAAGGACTCCTCAGGGGAATCGTGGTCGATCAGATCTCATCCCTTTCTCTCTGTTACATTAGTCTCACACAAGCAAAGACAAACAGAAGCAGAAAATAGTTCAATAAGGTTTCTTTAAGTGACTGCATCTTAGATAAAACGGCATGTATTGCAATAACAAGGATGATAAAACACACCAAAAGCAAAATTGTAACAAGGAGAGTGAAAGACAAAACAGTCCCACCATACTGTCATTAGGAATAACATATATATATTTCTTACCTAAGCTATGTTTGAGCACAGCAGGATAAGCCCTAATCGACCCTTCAGGTTTCCACCCTGGGAAGACATCATCCCCCATACCTGAGCAAGGTAGCCTGTTGTCTAGAAAGACACCATCCCCATACAGGCCACGGATTCAGCAGTCTAAGCAGGCAGCTGTAGAGAAGACATTCAGCAATCAGCATGCAGTCATGGTCATCGGCCTGAAATCTCCCTCTAATGTCTATGGGACATATAATAAAACAACTGATTTAAAAACAAAAGGTAAGGATATGTATGTTTCTGTGACTGTCTGAGACACAGAGTACCACTTTTGCCGGCAACCCTATCTGACTCAGCCTTGAGGAAAAGCACAAAGTATAATGAATGCAGTGCTAAGAGTGTGATGCTTTCTTAGGTGAAAGAACAATTAGATAGCGAAAATAAAAAAACAGTGCAGATGTGGCTAAAACTAGAAAATTAAATAAATGCTGAATAAAAGGTAACTGGGCTAACATGCACAATGGCAGGCCTAGTTTGCTAAAATAACATGTCTAAAACATGGCTAAAATAGCTATACAACACCCTCCCCTTTCCGGTTCAAAGGTGGTTCAAAACCTAAAATAAAATAAAAGCTACTAAAATCTATTCATAAAACATACAAACATCAATGTCAATAATAACAAGTTAAAAGACACCTGAGCAGGAGTAAAAAAAGGCAATTTAAAACATCAGCGGTGGCATCAATAGAACCAAATTCAAAAGTCAATGTCATTTTTAAAATCACCTATTGCATCTGGGACAATTGAAGCCAGGAAATGTTCCACTTCAGCAGGTGGCAAAATATCCAAATCTTTTCCAAGGAAAACCATAGAGCACTCATGTTCCAAATCCTGATCTTCAGCTAAGGCAGCAGCATTCCGTGTTGTGCCCAATGTTGAGTTAAGAGCTGCATTATCCTCGAAGGGCAACTTATAAGCAGCTTCCCATAGCAAATGGACCCTCAACGCGCATGTCTGGTAATTAACCCTCAGGGAGAACATCAACCGATCAGTGTCCAATAAAAGTAAGCGCTGTGTAGAAAGACAGACTTTCCATGCACATTCAAAAAGGCACCAAAGACATCGAAACATGGGCTGCACACAATCCAAAACCGGTCTAAATGACAGAGACCAATCGCACTCCAGTTCTTTAAGGAGTGGTGCTCTGAAAAACTGCATCATGCGTTCACAACACAGTTACGTTGATGGATGCGCTTTCAGTCCTCCTTGTTGTGAAGGGACAGCCATTGCACAGAAGAAATAGCAACAGCAGAATGCCACCTACTATAGCCAAGTAATCAGAAAACCCCCCAAAATACTCGAAAACATTGAGTGTATGGCTGAAGTTATTAAGCCAAATATTGAGTAAAAGGTGTGAACGAAACCAGAACCAACAACCTTAAAGAAATGTGCGACCCCAGTAGTACTGGACGCATTAAATATTCATCCCACAAGTTCACCAAGTGTCTCAGAAAGTTTGTACTTAAAAGGGACTGAATCTCTGCAGATGACCTTGCAACCTGAAGCGCATAGGTCTCGCGTGCAGATGTAAGCGCCACATGTTATAAAGCCTGGAGTCTGCTCAACTTGTCAAAATTCACATCGGAAGTAGCAATATGAGGCCATATCTCTAATACTTCCCTTTATTGTGTAGGGGGAAAAAGGACATTCCTGCAACAGGTGACAATTTGGGAGACCGAAACGACATAAGCTATTCCGGCTCACATTCCACAACAACTCTCACTGTTAAGGAGCACATAGCTTCCATTTGAGAGCACCTGGAAAGCAGGTCTAATCATGGGGACTGGAACTCCCTTCAGATAACAAGCCAAGTTCACTGCTGACGCGTTACATACCTCGTGCAAGGATAGCTGCTTATAAACCATCGAATGGCTCACAGAAGTCTCGCATTTACTGCCGCTAAGAAAGACCTCTTTCATGCCATTGAAACATGTGTCCAAAAACGGAAGCTCCCAGACCTCATGTATATTACTATCTCCCAGCCTTTCCTATCTGCCTACTGGAATGTGTCTCAAGCAGGACATGAATTGAAGAGTTGAAATAGGCAGATTAATAACCCTGTGTATTAACAGTTCAGCAGATATTATTTGGGACACAGTAAAAGGCAACCTTTCTAATTTCTCAATTTTTAGCATGACAAATGTCGCTTCCTTCTTAGCCAATATTTGTTGTTGCCACTTTAAATTAATTCTTGAAAATATATCCCTTGAGCTAACGTGTTGCCAGGGAACGCAACCTGCTTTCAACGTTTGTAGTGTCCAACCTAACTGCATAATGGACCTTAGCTGACTCTGTCCATGGTGTAAAGATGAAATGTCACTCTGGACTATGCCAATTTCAGAAGAGACAATGTTGTTTAAAGTATATATGTCGTCGGACAAGGTATTAACACCATTATCTACAATGGCTAATGCTTTCTGTAAATTTTCCTGATCTACTTACTTTAACTCTGCAGCCGCTTCTTGGGAAGGTTTCCAAATTTCATTATAGACTGCAAATAAGAAGGGCTTTCTGTGTTGTCATTTGTGGCATAACAGGAAATGCTGCAAATCTGTATCGTTAGACAGGAGACTTAGGTGTTTTTGAACAGCATCAAGTGAGGAACTTTTCATCCATTGCTGGCAAAATGTCCCTCCACTATACACTATGACCCTCATCATGACATTGGTGGTAAATCCCGCTTACCACCACTGTGACAGCTGCCAACATACCGCCACAGTGCCGAATATCCGTTCACCATATTATGACACACACACACACCAATCCGACAGAATACTGCCACATACACAAATCTGCCAGCCCAAAGGTCAGTGTTAAACTGTCGGTACCAACACCCATACCGTTACGCCAACAAAACAATGCCCACTGCATCATAACCCACGAATCACCACAGCGGACATTCAATGGCGGTAAACCATTGGTGGTACACACCGGCGCACACAGAATGGATACCCAAATACTAAACCACACAACATTGGCCAATACCAAAAACACACACCTGACACTCATACACACACCACACACACACACCCACAGCACTATAAAACACATTACACACAAACCTTTATGAATCCAAATTATTGCCACCAGACTGACATCAAGACCACTGCGACAACTAGACACACACACCCACACATCCCTCACAAACCCCACAATGCACACTCAACCACAGTACCCAACACCCTCACACTTACACACACTACACAACACCCATGTCCCCAGAAAGGCACCCCCGTTTCACAGATGAGGAGTTGAGGGTCATGGTGGAGGAAATAGTCAGCGTAGAACCACAGCTGTTTTGAGCACAGGTACAGCAAATATCCATTGACAGGAAGATGGAGCTATAGCTGAGAATCATGGACAGGGTGAATGCCGTGGGACAGCATCCAAGAACAAGGGACAACATCAGGAAGAGGTGGAATGACCTATGGGGGAAGGTACGTTCCATAGCAGCAAGGCACCAGTTCACCATCCAGAGGACTGGCGGTGATCCCCCACCTCCTCCACCACAGCTCACAGCATGGGAGGAGCAGGTCTTGCATCCTGAGGGACTCACTGGAGCTGCCGGAGGACTGGACACTGGTGAGTCAACATTTACTACTTATCAACCCATGCCATCTCACACTCTCACCCTCACTCCCATCAATCCACTCCAACACACTGCACCAACACATATGACTAACCCCAATGCCAAGCCCTACATGCCAAACCAATGCATGGACAGCCCTCCCAGCCCTGCATGGACACCCATCACTAAAGCATGTACAGCATAGGGAAACTAACAATCCCACAATACATCACCATACACATACACCATACACCATCACCATACACAATCAAAGGTGACAGGGAAATAGCAACGATAGAGGGGAAGCTAGGGATGTACAATGTTGCCCCAGGAGCATCTCCAGTCTCCTCCTCCTGCAGAAAAGGCACATGTCGTCTGAGGGGCAGGTTGTGCAACATGCAGCATGCCACTACTATCTGGCAGACCTTCCTGGGTGAGTACAGATGGAGGTACCTGAACCTGGCCTTCAGGAGGCCAAAGGTCCTTTAGATTATTCTTCTGGTTCACCCATGGGCCTTGTTACAACGGTTATGCCCCTTTGCATAGAATCCTGCCTTCACAGTGGCCAAATCTTCCCCCTGGGGGAAAACAATGTGGCTGCACATGTGTTTCACCAAGACAGACAATACCCTTGCCAGCACAATTGAGAACATTGCCTGTGACATTCCTGCTGCCAAGCCCACTGTCACTTGGAAAGAACAAGTTGCCAGGAAATGGAGCACTGATAGTACTTGCACAAGAGGGGGGATCCCAGTGGGATGGCGGATAGCTGATATCAGGTCAGGCTCCAATTGGGCAAACATCTCTGTGATTGTGGCCCTGTCCAGTCTATAGGTGAGTATAACATGCCTGTCCTCCAGTGTAGCCAAGTCCACAAGAGGTCTGTAAACAGTGGGTTATCTCCTCCTCCTATTCATCCGCAGCGGTAGGTATCTAAGAGACACATGAGTGAGTAGGCTCTCACAATTTGAACAATGGAACCACCACCTTAGTGTACATACAGCATCAATGTGATGGGACAGTGGGAATGGCAGCGTATGTGCAATTGTAGGCAATGACGTAGTTATGGATAATCTGATCGTTGCCACCACCATGAAATGGCGACCGCCTGTCCTGTATCTTGGGACGGGTGGAAGTGAGGTAACTCCGCCGACACTGGGCATGGTGGCGGAATGGAATCTTGCACCGCCATGCAATTCCTCATTGGCTAATTCGGGGCTCTGTGGAGTACAGTGGCCAATGGGAATCAGCGCTGGTGGTGATGGTGTACACCACCACGGACGTGATCGGCATTTTCTATCTAAATCTTTACTTGTTTCCTGACTTTCCACAGGACAACACCTACACTGCGTGTGCTGCTGTGACCTGTGTCTGGAACTTACCATGGCCCGTGTGACTGGGGAGAGGGCCCCTGCCTTCACTTCGGAGGAGTTGGAGCAACTGGTGGATGGGGTCCTATCAAAGTATAGACTGCTGTATGGGCCTCCAGACCAACAGGTGAGTACACCTTGGGCATGATGCATGTGGGAAGGATGCATGGAGATGTGTGTGCAAGCATCGTGTCATCAGGGGGGAATGTCTGGTGGTGGTGTACATGGTGGGCGCCGGGTGATGTGTGTGCCAGTGGAGATGCAAACAGGATTGGTGGGCCATACGTGTGACAGGCTGGATTGTATGTGTAATGGTGTCCTCCCATCTGTATCGCCTTTGCAGGTCAGCACCCATCAAAAGAAGGGATTGTGGCATGCCATCTCTCTCCAAGGACGTGCAGACCCTGGGGGTCTACAGCAGGCAGAGCACCCACTGTTGGAAAAGGTGGGAGGACTTGAGAAGCTGGGCACAGAAGACTGCGGAGGCCCATCTGGTGATGGCCTCCCAACGAGGAAGGGGTGCCCATCGGAACCTGACCCCCCCTGATGGCCTACATACTGGTGGTGGCCTACCCAGAGCTGGATGGGCGCTTGAGGGTATCACAGCAGCCACAAGGGGATGAGTACAGTGGGTGTTACAACAATAATTGGTAGGTGGCATGGAATCCGGGTGGGGGATGTGAGTTAGCGGGTGCCACTTAATGCCAGGTCAGACATTCCTGCGTGATCCAGCTCAAGGGTAATGGGTGTATAGCAAATCCAGGTAACCTAGCAAGGTTACATTCCATGTCAGACAGAGCTTAGTGGGTCCCAGGAGGGGTGCAGTTGGCGGGGGTTGGCCCTCATCTTGTTGTGGCATCTAGCCAATTGAATGCCAGTGCAAATGCATAGTGCTCAATCCTGATCCCTGTGTGTGACTGTGCATGCCAACTGTGGTGTTGGTGCTGTAATTGACCCAGTTCCCTTTCTCTCTCTCCCTCCCCCTTCTCCTTCTGTCATCCTGTTCATGTGTGCAGTAGCATCATCTGGCGGAGGAGCAGGGGCACCGGCGACAGAGGGAGCTGCATCTCACAAGACGCAGGAGTCAGAGTCCACCGATGACAAGGTAACCAGTGGGATGGAGGGCGAGGGGAGCACCACAGCGGAGACAGGAGGTGACAACACTGACTCAGATACCTTCTCCGAGGTTTCTGCTTAAAACCTGTAGAGGAACATCCTGGTCTATAGTGAGAGGGATTCGGGTACTACCCAGGGGTCCTTTAGGTCTGCTGTGCAGGATCGGCCATAAGGTGTAGCTCAACATTGTCGGTGGAGACAAAGCGATTGAACCAGCGATGGTAGAATAACAGTTCTGGTACCGTGTATTCCTAGGACTGGAACTGGTACACGATAGGAAGAACCAAACACCTTTTTCACAGCAATCTTTTCACGCACTAGATCCCCAACTTTTGGAATCCAGCCAGTAGATGTTATTGGTGCATCCCTTATTCCCAAAGAGGCGGCAATGGCAGATGCGTTGTCATCACAGAACTGTTGTAAGCCCTGCAAGATAGTGGAATGTTAATTTATGTCAAAATGTGTATCTGCTGCCTCTGCGCCAGGACCATCAGATCTGGAACATACATTCCAAACAGGTATTCGTATGAGGTACACCCCCCAGGGACCTTGTGGGCAGATTATTAAGTGCTCTCCGGACCCCATACAGGTGAGTAAGCCAACTATGACCTGTGCCTAATTCTCTGGCTGTTAAGGATTGCTTTAAACCCCAGTTTTTTCGCTCCCCAACACTATTTCCCTTGGGACAAAATGGAAATGAATAATGCAGGGCCCTGGTCAGAGTGGAAAGTCAAAATAGCATATGTGACGATAAAGATTTGCAAATCTTTCATAACAGTTTGAGTGTCAGTCGAACGTTGTGGCCAAACCCATAGAAACCTGGAGCATGAGTCACCAGCAACTAAAATATATTTGTATGCACTATTAGGTGTCAGGGGACCACAATGGTCCAAGTACACACATTGTAATGGTTTGTTTGAAATTAGGATGGGTGTCTGCGATGGGCCTTTGAGAGTGGATCCTTTTATTTGTTGACAGATGTCACAACAAAGGACAGACTGCTTGGTCTGATTGTAGAGATCTGGCCACCAGTAACATGCTTGCAACAATGATATTGTAGCCGCCACACCATCATAGGCAGAAGCAACTCCATCATGCACTGCTTTGATCAATTCTGGTCTTTGATCTTTGTTGGGAATTACACAATTACCAACCTCTGTTATTCCTGCTAGGGCTGTATTGAGGCATGATATGCGGTAGGAATATTTGGTAGGATATGCCTTTGGCAAGGGCATGCCGTCAGCCGAAGCTTTTACAGCACCCATTTCATCATCCAATTTTGTTCTAGAAAGAGTTACTGCAGCAAAAAAAGCCGTAGCTGCTGCTGATTTGGTTGCTTCATCAGCCAGGGTATTGACATCAATGTGTATTCCAACACACTGGTGTCCTAGTATGTGTACAATATGGACATTAGGTAGTGTTTCCTTCAGATCTGCTACTTTCCCCACAGAAGTCTGTGCTTGATGGTGTTACCCTTTGAATCTCTGAACCCATTCTGGTGCCAGCAATGCAAATAATAATTGAAGGACTGGACACAATAGTACGAATCACAGACAATCAGCGTCAGCTGTTCAGGATCCGTGCATTCCAGTGACATCACCAGAGGTTTAAGCTCTGCTAACTGTGCAGGGCAATCCCCTAAGGTCTGCCTATAAGTATGCTGTCGATGGCACTCACCGTCCTTCATGTAGCCACTCACGACTGCGCGGAGTATTGATGTTTTGTACCTATAGCTGGTTGGGCTGAACCATCAGTGTACATAATTGTTTGGTATTTTCAATAGGCAATGTGTTCGCTGGAACTGGGTATTCAATTTGTTATTGTAAAAAATCTTGAGTTTGTAATTTTGAGTCAAATATATAGTCAACATCAGTGGGCGTCAGACACATTGCCCATTGAATCCAACGTGGAAGTAGTGCTTTAGGGTTTGGAACGCTAGCTTTAGTAACAGCCTCAAGGGCCATGATTGGAGATACGACAATGATACGTTTCCCTTGGGCCAGAGGTCTCTCTTTAACGACAGCCATCTAAAGAGCAGTGAAAATTTTCTCAGTGGGCTGCAAAGAGCTGTTCTGCTGTAGAGTACAAATGTGACTTGTATGCAATCGGGATGGTCTCACCTTCATTGAACGTTACATACGTGAAACCAATGGCACCAGCAATCACTTTGAAGACTGAGAGGCAGATTATTACGCTGTTTGCACCGAAATTTGCATAATTTTATTTTACACAAATTCAGCACAAACCTAACTCCATATTTATATTTTGACATTAGACACATCTGAAGACAAAATATTGGAGGTTGCACCATTTTTGGGAAGCGTGCACCTACCTTGAGTCAATGAGATGCAAGGTAGGCGTTCCCATCTAAAAATTGGTGCTATTCCCATAGCCTCATTTTTATCACCCCGTGCTAAAATGATGCACAGGTGGGAGGAGGCGGCAAATAATGGTGCATAGCTTGCTTTGCACCATTATTTTATGCCTTGGTCATACCTGTGGACCCTTTTCTGTGGTCAAACACATGGAATCGGTCCACAGGTGTCCTCCCCAAGCCCCAGGAACACCTCCACCCTCACCACAGGGACACCAGAGGATGTGGTACCCCATCACAGGTAAGTCTGGGTAAGTATTTAAAAAAAAAAAAAAATTTGACATTGGGGGCCCTAACTTGGGGTCCCTTGCATGGTACAGGGTGCAATGGCCATGGCCAGGGGACACATCTCCCCTGTGCTGGCCATTGGGGTGGTGGGCATGACTCCTGTCTTTTCTAAGACAGGAGTCATGTTTTTGGTGGTTGTGTGCCAGGAAGTAGCACTGGTCTGGTTAGAGGCATTTTTTTTGCCGCTAACCAGGCTAGCGTCATTTTTTGATACACAACCCCCTCCTTCCCTACCCCCACCTCCACTCCGCTAGCGTCTTCTTTTAAGACACTAGCCCAAGCTTAGCACCGGCTTGTGCTATTCCTTTAATATGGTGCCCGTCTGGCGCTGTGGAATGGCACAAGCCGGCGCTATACTTTTTGCTGCAAAACTGCGTTTGTGCAGTTTTGCGGCCAAAAATATAAATCAGGCCCCAATCGTTTTTTGTTGTCCCTTGTGTTTAAGGGCCAGATGTCGGAAGAAATTATTTTGCGACTCGGAAATTGCGAGTCGGTGCGCCTCGCAATTTGCGAGTCGCAAAATCATATGCAGAATGATGTCCCAGACACCTTCTGCGAATCGCAAGGGGGTCGCAAAGACCCACCTCATTAATATTAATGAGGTGGGTCGCAATTTGCAACCCCCTTGCGATTCCCTGCAGTCACAGGGATGGTGGCCTGCTGGAGACAGCAGACCTCCATGTCTGTGACTGCTTTTTTTTTTAATAAAGCAGTTTTTTTTTTTGTATTGCAGCCCATTTTCCTTAAAGGAAAACGAGTTGCAATACAAAAGAAAAAATGAAACCATTTGTTTTTGTTTTTTCAGAGTAGGCAGTGGTCCATTGGACCACTGCCTGCTCTGAATTTTTTTTTATGGCAACCCCATGGGGACCCCTTCCCTTTTGCGAATGAGTTAGCACCCACTTGACATGGGTGCTAACTGCAAATTGCTTTGCGACTGCGTTCGCGGTCACAAAGCAATTCTGCATCACGGTACGAATCGCAAATAGGAAGGGAACACCCCTTCCTATTTGCAAGTCGCATTCCCATTTTGCGAGTCAGTACCGACTCGCAGAATGGGAATGTGCATCGCGATGCGCATTTTGCATGGCACAAACTTTTGCGCCATGCAAAACGCTTTGTACATCTGGCCCTAAGTGTTTAGCTGCAAGCATGTCTTGTTGTAAAGCTCTGAGAATGTGTGTGTGTTCGACTGACCAGTATTTACTGGAAAAGTCAGGACATATCAAGATATACAAAGGTTTAATGTCTTGTGCATAATCTGGAGTGCATGTTCTGCCAAAATGTAAAAAGCCCAGCACAGACTGGAGCTTTTTTATTGTGTTTGGAGGTAATAATTGTGTACTTTTTTCTAAAAATTGGGACGCGTGGCTCTTGCCTTCAGCTGATAATTTGAATCCCAACAACAGGACACTAAGGAAAGCTATTTTTGTTTACTTCAGATTGAATTTGTAGCCTATTTTGGCAAATCCCACAACAATGCGGGCTACCCGTCTTATATGTTGCACAAGGTCATCATCCCCAAGGTAGATATCACCGACATAGGACAACGCCTCATGGTCAATGTTGTGTAAAATAGATGTGAAATGAGCTGAAAACAGTCCTGGACTGTTCTTGTACCCCTGTAGAAGTCGGCAAAAAGATTTCTGAGAGCCTAAAGTACTGAAAGTTGTCAAGTTCCTACTTTCAGGCACTATGGGGGTTATTCTAACTTTGGAGGAGGTGTTAATCCGTCCCAAAAGTGACGGAAAAGTGACGGATTTACCACCAGCCGTATTACGAGTCCATTATATCCTATGGAACTCGTAATACGGCTGGTGGTATATCCGTCACTTTACCGTCACTTTTGGGACGGATTAACACTCCTCCAAAGTTAGAATAACCCCCTATATTTTGGCAGAAAAACCAGTTGGAAATATCCAGGGTTGTTTTGTATTTTTTGCGCATTATATTGTTCATTAGTGCTGTGCTGCATGCATTTGGATAGCAAATGTGCGACTTTTTAAATGTCTGAAGTCCAAGACTATTCTGTATGAATAGTCTGGTTTAGCTATGGGAAACAATGGATTATTTATTGGTGAGACATTGGGTTCAATTACACCCTGCTACTCTAACTGTGTGAGGATTAGCTTCATGCTTAATTGGGTATTGGGGTTGAGGCTGGGGTTGGGATTTAATGGGTAGTACATGATAGGGAGAATCTTTATCCCATCGCACGTGGTTGTGATATAAGGAGGGTCCCTGCACCACTGCCCAATTAATGGCGTGAATTTCTATGAGCTTTCTGGAAACAAGGGGTGAGAAAGACTTTTCAATTATTTCTTCCCCATAAGGAAGATTATGGACAAATTCTGGTGGCCAATCCTTCTTGGCCAGGAAAATATCATAAATGGTAACAACGCAATCCCAAAAAGATGGTGTTGACTGTGCGTTCGATGTCTCCTTCTGACGGTATAGTTACTTTACATACCCTATCGCGCGTGGAGACACGCATGTCCACAGTCTCAACTTGTAAGAAATCATCAGTTGCTTTTACCTCCAGATGCTCTTGAAGATTCAGGCGAACTGTTGTGACCTCTGCTATACTGTGTATCAGTGCTAGTGAGTGCCCACTTCCTGTTCTTCAGTAAAGTCCTTTTCCTGAGTGGCATGTCGTATTGTAACTGCTGCCACCTTTTTCTTTTTGAATTGTGGTTTTTGTTGGGGAGGTTTCTCTTCTTTCTTTACAGAAACTTCAGATGAGTGTTATGAGTCCTTTCTTGGTTTCACGTACTCTGTTTGCTGCTCTGACCACCCACCTCTCTCACTGCGTATTTCTGGTGAATCCTGAAAGGAACGAGATTGACGTGTATCAGTATATTGGTATCTGTCAGGCGTTTTTATAATATCTCTATTTCTAAGATTATAGAGGTTTTGCGGGGTCTCCCCTTTCTTTTAAAGGTGTTTGTTGTTTTTTTATCCCAGCGTTTTCTAGAACCTTCAGCTGCTTGCTAGGAAGAATCTTTATTAGATTTACCCTGCAGTTGTGGTAAAATGGATTTGGCCCCCAGAGGTTGTATGATGGAACAACGCATGCCTTTACAACGCAGTAAGTATAACATTCAATACATATATATATAAATGTGTCTGTGTGTGTGTGTGTGTGTGTATATATATATATATATATATATATATATATATATATATATATATATATATATATATATAGATAGATGTAGATATAGATATATATATACACACACATTTCCACCCAAAAACCGTACCTACCCTAAACCCTACAAATTACCTTACCACCCCAAGACCCATACCCACCCTAAAACCTAAACACTCCTTCCCACCCCAAACACCATACCCACCGTAAAAACTAAACACCCTTACCACCTCAACACCTAAACATGCCCTTATCACCCCAAACCCCATACCCAACCTAAAACCTAACCACCCCTTACCACACCAAACCCCATACTCACCCTACAACATAAAAAAACCTTACCACCCCAAAACCCATCCCACCCTAAAACCTAAAATTGCCCTTACCACCCCAAAACCCATACCCACCCTAAAACCTAAACACCCCTTACCACCCCAAACTCCATACCCACCCTAAAACCTAAAAATACCCTTACCACCCCAAAACCCATGCCCACCCTAAAACCCAAAAAAGCCCTTACAACCCCAAAACCCATACCCACCCTAAAAAGTAAAAATGCCCTTACCACCCCAAATCCCAAACCCACCCTAAAACCTTAAAATGCCCTTATCACCCCCAAACCCTTACCCACCCCAAAACTCAAAAGTGCCCTTACCACCCCAAAATCCATACCCACCCTAAACCCTAAACACCCCTTACCACCACAAAACCCATGCCCACCCTAAAATATAAAAATGCCCTCACCACCCCAAAACCACCTAAAAGTGCCCTTATCACCCAAAAACCCATACCCACCCTAAAACCTAAAAATGCACTTACCATCTCAAAACCCATACCCACCCTAAAACCTAAAAATAACCTTACCACCCCAAAATCCCAAACCCACACTAAAACCTAAAAATGCTTTCACCACTCCAAAACCCTTACCTACCCCAAAACCCAAAAGTTCCCTTACTACCCCAAAATCCATACCCACCCTAAAACCTAAAAATACCCTTACCACCCCAAAACCCATACGCACCCTAAAACCTAAAAATGCCCTTACCACCCCAAAACCCATGCTCACCCTAAAATCTAAAAATGCCCATCATTCAACCCACTTAATACTTACCTGTACTTAAACCTTTACCACGTATATACCTTTACCATTCATGCCTTTACAATTAAATTCGTTGTAAAGGCATGTGTGGTAAAGGTATATTCGTGATAAAGGCATGTGCAGTAAAGCCATGCGTGGTAAACGCATATGAGTAGTAAATGCATCATGGTAAATGCATTTCGTTGTTACCTGTCCCCAGACTATCTAGACCAATACTAGAGTAGGTCTTAGCGATAATCTCGGGCACCTCACGTTCTTGATCCTGTAAAGGAACGTCCCGGAGGCGCATACACACTGCTAGTGCAACTGCCTCCCCTTTGATATTACTCAATATTATTAAAGACACTGTGGCAAAATTGCCCATTAATTGTATCCCCAAATCAAGGGCTGGGGCAGCCCCGTATTTATCTTGAATTTGTTTTAAACCACCATAAGCTTGGCAAGTGTTGGTGTACCGTGTTCGGTAGTATAGAGCGAGGCAAAAACCGTGCCCCAAGTTTTGCAGTTATCTACTGGGTGATCCATGCCAAAGGGCATGCTCATAGTGAGTATTCTATGTTTATCCTGAGGACTCGTATGGGAAAAAACTGCTTCCAGCGCATTCCTTTTTTGAGCTAATCAAAACGGAATTTCCTCCCACTTGGTGGGTACTTTACCCATGCTCGAATGTACAGTGGCAGGATTAATGCCTGGTGTGACTGCATGTGGTTGCGCTGGGGCAACACGTACTGGGTTAGTATTTAATGTTTGCATTACAAACTGTACGAACAGTCTGTATATTGCTGTGAGCTATGTATATAGGCGGCAAACCTCAGCTACCGCCAAGGCTGCTGTTTCAGGGTGCGGTGTGTATTTGACCATTAAAGACTGGGTATGACACTCATTGATTAGAGGACCTAACCTAATGGGTAGTGTTGTAAGTAGTAGGGCGCCATCAAGCCAATTATTATGGTCTTGATAAGATAGAGGTATCTCTAAATATACATAAGCTCTGTATTGTGCAGGTATGTTAGCAGGTTTGTAGTGATGAAATGTGTTAGTGTTCCCATCAACTGCTGGAAAGGTGACCCATGAATAAAATATTTCTGTTCTGTAGGCCGGATGAGCCTCAACAACAAATGTGATTGTATCCCCTGACCTGTGAGGCCATGTGCCAATAAATGTGCTATGAGGGGTGGTCGCATGTTTTCTGCAATTGCTACCCGTTGCAGGTTCACCATGGTAATTGTAAAGGTGTTTGTTCAGAGATAAGGACTCCAAATGGGGATTGATTCTTTTAAACTTCAAGCTTGAACAACCTACAGCGTTAGTTGGGTATTACCTACTTAGCTGAGGAGGAAATCCTCAATACCACGGACATCTCCGTACAAAGTATTGAGGTGCCTTTAGCACATAGTGAGACAGAGATATTTGGGAGGATCTGAAAATTAGTGCCTGACCAAACGTTGGCGGTGCCCTGTCACGTAGGTACTCATTATCCTAATGAGACTACTGGATTTGGGTGGCAGAATCACCTGAATTGTGGATACTGAGTACAATTCCACACCATGTGACACCTGTGGGCCTAATCTGGGTTTTCCGGCCAACTAGCAGTGCCTCATCTCCACCCGAGAGTGGGTATTATTGTGGCAACTGGGTGCATGACAGGAAAGACTCCTCAGGAGAATCGTGGTCGATCAGGTCTCATCCCTTTCTCTCAGTTACATTAATCTCACAGAGGCAAAGACAAACAGAAGCAGAAAATTGTTCAATAAGGTTTATTGAAGTAACTGCATCTTAGATAAAATGGCATGTATTACAGTAACTAGGATGATAAAACACATTAAAAGCAAAATTGAGGCAAGGAGAGTGAAACACAAAAACAGTCCCACCATACTGTCACTAGAAATTATGTATATTTATATATATATATATTTCCTACCTAAGCTATGAGCACAGCAGGATAAGCCCTAATCCGCCCTACAGGTTTTCCCCCTGGGAAGACATCATCCCCCATACCTGAGCAAGGAAGCGTGTTGTCTAGAAAGACACCATCCCCATATAGGCCAGGGAATCAGTAGTCTAAGCACCCAGCTGTGGCGAAGACATTCAACAATCAGCATGCAGTCGTGGTCATTTGGCTGGAATCTCCCTCTAACGTGTATGGGATAGAGAAGTGCTTTATAATAAAACAACTGATGTTCTAATAAAAGGTCCCCACGTAAGGATATGTATGTTTCTTTGAATGTCCGAGACACAGCGTACCACTTTTGCCGACAACCCTATCTGACTCAGCCTTGAGGAAAGCACAAAGTAAAATGAATGAAGTGCTAAGAATGTGAAGCTTTTTTAGGCTAAAGAACAATTGGATATAGAAAATAAAAAAACACCACAAATGTGGCTAATGCTAGAAAAATAAAGCAATGCCGAATAAAATGTAACTGGGCTAAAGTGCACAACCCCTAGTTTGCTAAAATAATGTGTCTAAAACATGGCTAAAAAGCTATACAATAGCCTGTGGGGCTGCCTCCTCTTCTTGTGACTCTCCCAGCTGCTGAGGGTCTCCCCAGACTCCCCTGCTTGGGTCAAGTTCCCTGGGTCTTGCTGGTCCTCTTCAGCCGTGCAAAAACATCTTCTCCAACTGTTGCATTTGCCAAGGCTTGTTGGTGATTTTCCAGCACCACTGACTGAGTGCATCATGACCACTGACATGGGACATCGCATGCATCACTTCTGGAATTCCTCTTCTGCTCCTGTGCTGCACTGTTGACTTTCTTCATTCACTGTCGACCTGGTTCTGCATCCACAGAAGGGTGGGTAGTTGCGACCGCTACAGCCGGACACTCCAACTCGAACTGGACTTGGTCTCCTTCTTTTGCAGGTCCTTTTCTGTAGAATCTACCTTTGGTTTCTTCCAGTCTTGTCTGGGTCTTGCACAGTCCTTTCCCAAAGTTCTCCTGTGGGTGTGGGGAAAAACCAGGTACTTACCTCTTCTCTCCTGGTCGCTGGGGGGCACCCTGGTAGTCACCTTTTGGGGTTCCTAGTTCCTCCAGTTCCCATCTACTGATTCCACTTCTTTGGGTGGGGGACTGCCTTTCACATTCCATTTACTTAATATGTAGTTTGGTCTCTCCCTTGGGCCTTCACTATTTGCTATTGGTCACCTCAGCTTGGGACGACTCCTGGTGGCTCACATCCCTCAGCACCCCCCCTGCACCGACCGAGCATGCCTGCAACTTGGGAATCATTCTCGACTCCTCCCTATCCATGACCCACCAGGTAAACTCTGTTGCCTCTTCCTGCTGGCACACACTCCGCAAACTCCGGAAGATCTTCAGATGGATCCCAGCAGATTGTCGCAGGTCAGTCGCGCACACCTTAGTCACGAGGAAGCTGGACTACGGCAACTCCCTCTACACCGGCACCTCAACTAGGAACATCAAAAAACTTCAACTCATCCAGAATGCCGCCGCCAGACTCATTCTGGACCTCCCTCACCGAGAACACATCTTTCAACACCTGAGGACCCTCTACTGGTTACCGTTTGAGAAGCGAATCACCTTCAAGCGTCTCACCCACATGTACAAGGCCATTCACAATGCAGGACGAGCCTACCTGAACCACTGCGTCTCCTTCCACACCCCCACCAGATCCCTCCTCTCTGCCCAGATGACCCTGGCCACCGTCCCTCGTATCCTGAGCTGGAACTGGAACAACCTCCCCCTGCACCTCAGACAAAGCCCGTCACTCACCATCTTCAGGAAGAACTTCAAGATTTGGCTCTTTGGATGAGGTCCCTTCCCTCCCCGCTTTGAGACCCTAATGGGTGAGTAGCCGCACTTTACAAATACTGATTGATTGATTTGCTATTGCTTCCTACGCTAATCACTGACTTATAATGTGTACATAATAGTGTGTTTACTTACCTCGTAGTGGAGTATTGACTATACAGTATTTTAGTATTTGTGTTACTATAATTAAGTACCTTTATTTTTGTAACACTGTGTGGTTCTTTCATGTGTGTAAGTGCTGTGTGACTATAGTGGTATTGCATAAGCTTTGCATGTCTCCTAGATAAGTCTTTGATGCTCACCCACAGCTACCTCTAGATAGCCCTGGCTTCCTAGACACTGTCTACACCTCACTAATAGGGGATACCTGGAACTGGTATAAGATGATAACACCATAGGTGCATACCACACACCAGGCCAACTTCCTACAGCATGAAATAACCTTCTCTCGTAGGAATGAATGCCAAATGTGGTGTTGAAAACCACAGCACCTCAGTCCTGTAGAAACTGGGGTGGGACATGTAAAAGCCATAATACCTATGCATAGTATCAGAGTCAATTGTTTTATATCAAGTAAGAAGGATGGCCGTTAAAAGCATTGTAAGGAAATGGCTCCCTGTTACAATTACCCCCCACTTTTTGCCTGATACCGATGCTGACTTGACTGAGAAGTGTGCTGGGACCCTGCTAACCAGGCCCCAGCACCAGTGTTCTTTCACCTAAAATGTACCATTGTCTCCACAATTGGCACAACCCTGGCACCCAGGTAAGTCCCTTGTAACTGGTACCCCTGGTACCAAGGGCCCTGATGCCAGGGAAGGTCTCTTAGGGCTGCAGCATGTCTTATGCCACCCTAGGGACCCCTCACTCAGCACAGACACACTGCTTGCCAGCTTGTTTGTACTGGTGGGGAGAAAATGACTAAGTAGACATGGTACTCCCCTCAGGGTGCCATGCCAACCTCACACTGCTTATGGCATAGGTAAGTCACCCCTCTAGCAGGCCTTACAGCCCTAAGGCAGGGTGCACTATACCACAGTTGAGGGAATAGGTGCATGAGCACTATGCCCCTACAGTGTCTAAGCCAACCTTAGACATTGTAAGTGCAGGGTAGTCATAAGAGTATATGGTCTGGGAGTCTGTCAAAAACGAACTCCATAGCCCCATAATAGCTACACTGAATACTGGGAAGTTTGGTATCAAATTTCTCAGAATAATAAACCCACACTGATGCCAGTGTTGGATTTATAAAAACAATGCACACAGAGGGCATCTTAGAGATGCCCCCTGTATTTTACCCCACTGTTCAGTACAGGACTGACTGGTCTGTGCTAGCCTGCTGCTGAGAGACGAGTTTCTGACTCCATGTGGTGAGGGCCTTTGTGCTCTCTGAGGACAGAAACAAAAGCCTGCTCTGGGTGGAGGTGCTTCACACCTCCTCCCTGCAGGAACGGTAACACCTAGCAGTAAGCCTCAAAGGCTCAGGCTTCATGTTACAATGCCCCAGGGCACTCCAGCTAGTGGAGATGCCCGCCCCCTGGACACAGCCCCCACTTTTGGCGGCAAGTCCAGAGGAGATAATGAGAAAAACAAGGAGGAGTCACCCACCAGTCAGGACAGCCCTAAGGTGCCCTGAGCTGAGGTTACCCCTGCCTTTAGAAATCCTCCATCTTGGTTTTGGAGGATTCCCCCAATAGGAATAGGGATGAGCCCCCCTCCTCTCAGGGAGGAGGCACAAAGAGGGTCTAGCCACCCTCAAGGACAGTAGCCATTGGCTACTGCCCTCCCGGACCTAAACACACCGCTAAATTCAGTATTTAGGGGCACCCCAGAACCTAGGAAATCAGATTCCTGCAACCTGAAGACGAAGAAGGACTGCTGACCTGAAAGCCCTGCAGAGAAGACGGAGACACCAACTGCTTTGGCCCCAGCTCCACCAGCCTGTCTCCCCACTTCAAGAAAAACTGCAACAGCGACGGGTTCCACAGGGTCCAGCGACCTCTGAAGCCTCAGAGGACTACCCTGCATCTAAAAGGACCAAGAACTCCAGAGGACAGCGGCTCTGCTCCAAAGAAGAAACATCTTTGCAACAAAGAAGAAACTTTTAAAGAACACACGTTTCCCACCGGAAGCGTGAGACTTTGCACTCTGCACCCGACGCCCCCGGCTCGACTTGTGGAGAACCAACACTACAGGGAGGACTCCCCGGCGACTGCGAGCCCGTGAGTAGCCCGAGTTGACCCCCCTGAGCCCCCACAGCGACGCCTGCAGAGGGAATCCAGAGGCTCCCCCTGACCCCGACTGCCTGCTTCAAAGAACCCAACACCTGGTAAAGACACTGCACCCGCAGCCCCCAGGACCTGTAGGATCCGACCTCCAGTGCAGAAGCGACCCCCAGGTGGCCCTCTCCCTTGCCCAGGTGGTGGCTTCCATGAGGAGCCCCCCCCTTGCCTGCCTGCTTCGCTGAAGAGACCCCTTGGTCTCCCATTGAACTCCATTGCAAACCCGATGCCTGTTTGCACACTGCACCCGGCTGCCCCCGTGCCTCTGAGGGTGTACTTTTTGTGCTGACTTGTGTCCCCCCCGGTGCCCTACGAAACCCCCCTGGTCTGCCCTCCGAAGACGCGGGTACTTACCTGCTGGCAGACTGGAACCGGGGCACCCCCTTCTCCATTGAAGCCTATGCGTTTTGGGCACCACTTTGACCTCTGTACCTGACCGGCCCTGAGCTGCTGGTGTGGTAACTTTGGGGTTGCTCTGAACCCCCAACGGTGGGCTACCTTGGACCCAACTATGAACCCTGTAGGTGGTTTACTTACCTGCAAAACTGATAAACACTTACGTCCCCCAGGAACTGTTGAAAATTGCACTGTGTCCAGTGTTAAAATAGCTTATTGCCATTTGTGTGAAAACTGTATATGCTATTTTGCTAATTCAAAGTTCCTAAGGTTCCTAAGTGAAATACCTTTCATTTAAAGTATTGTAAATCTTGAACCTGTGGTTCCTAAAATAAACTAAGAAAATATATTTTTCTATATAAAAAACGATTGACCTGGAATTGTCTTTGAGTGTGTGTTCTCCATTTATTGCCTGTGTGTGTACAACAAATGCTTAACACTACCCTCTGATAAGCCTACTGCTCGACCACACTACCACAAATATAGAGCATTAGAATTATCTCTTTTTGCCACTATCTTACCTCTAAGGGGAACCCTTGGACTCTGCATGCTATTTCTTACTTTGAAATAGTACATACAGAGCCAACTTCATACAAGGATAAAACACAAAGATATAATTAATCTAGGAGGAACATGTAAGAGCAAAGGTGCTACTATAATGCAAACTTAATCTATAAAGGCTCTTACCTCGTGCTGAGCAATAAAATGAAGAGCAACCTTCTCTCATAGGAATAGGAGTGTGGCGTGACATTTTAACAATGCACAGCACCTCAGACTCAGTCGAAACTGAGGAAGGACTGACAGATTAAATGAAGGAGGGGAAGCAGTGGTCATACTGAAATGAATGACAAAAGATCAAAAGGGTAAAACCAGAAACAAGCTATAACAAATTTCTTTTAGGAAGGCTTTTACCAATGGTGAGCACTAAAATGCTACCTTCTCTGGTGGCGAGGAATGTTGTGGGCGGTGTTTAATTTTGTGAACGCCGGAGCACCTTAGGTCAGTAGAAATTGAGTGTGGATTAAAAAAATATAACAAAAGAGTAAAATGTGATGGCCATATTAGAATGGACAAAACGTGTGTGACTACCTGATGTCTTAATAAATGTCAGGGCTACTCAATTTCAGTAGAAAGTGAGGGGGGACTAAATATTGACAGATGAGTAAAAGTGGCAGCAATAATGGAGTGGACAAAATATGTAAAGATGGTGAAAGTCGTTCTGTATGCACATAAGTGTCACAGAAATATGAGGCTGAGTATAAAGAGCCTATTCAAAGTAAGATAGAAAAGGCGGAGAGAGGTGTGAAAGCCCAAAAAACAATGTAAATCTCCCTGTGAACAGAAAAAGTCCTCATAGTCAATGCATGTAATGCAGATCGTAGCCGCAGGTGGATTGGCAACTGTTTACAGATAGATAATAGTATATACACATATGAATAGATCCACAGAATACGCAGGAATACAAATAATAATAAGAGATGATATGCCCTATGGATAGTCGAGTACTTGCAACAATCTAGTAGCAACAGCATGTACCAAAATACTTGTGTTGTTGCAATACAATATCTAGCTAATACTCATTTGCGGGAGAATAAATCAGCACCATTACTCCCTTTTGTGTGTAAAAGGCTGCTTTATTGGAAACAGGTGCACTCACAATTTGCTGCCCTTGACCTTGTGCCTTACAAAACTAAAGCCTTGCTATACATAATCTCTCCTATCAAACCACTCCCATCCTCCCCTGCCCTACCGTCTCCCCTCCCTACCCCCTTTGAACTTGCCGCTCATTAGTCCAGTCCTCCTTTCTTCCTGCTCCTATTTAATCTGTCTAGTATATTAATAGTCAGTTGCTAGCGTCTTGAGCGTGCAAGTCTCCAGCCCCTAAAGCTCCATGTTATCTTCGTAGCCCTGCTACTGTCCACCCTCGTCCAATCTGCAATTGTCTTGTCATATTTTCTTCCCATCCGTTATCGTCTGTCATGTGCCCGTTCTCTGTCTTCGCCACCGCCAGGGACACCCTCTCCTTTTCTGCCCCCCCATTAGACGCCAATCCCCCGCTCCCCAAGGGCGCTTATGCTTCCCTAAATATCCTCCGTAAAACCTCTTTTAATTGGAGCAGGTACAATTCCATGCCCACGAAGGACAGGTGTATGCCATCGCCCCGGAATAATTCCTTGTCCTCAAACCTGATACCTGTATGCTCCATGTATGTAAAGCCCTGTTCTGCGCAATACGTACGCATCTCCTTATTGATCTTCTCCTCGCCTTCTCAATCGCCCCCGGTTTCCGTGCTCCCATCCACATTCGCCGAGGGACAAAAGCCGTCCAAACTACATGGCAACCCTGCCACTGCTGGTGCACAACACTCAAGTCCTCCTTCATGTATCGTAAAATATCCAGTCCTGTCCTCTTAACCAAGTCATTTTCACCCAGATGCACTAACAGTACATCCGGGCAAAAACCCCATCCCTTCATTCTTTGCAGTGTCTCCAAAAGTTCTGACCAACACATACCCCCTTTTCCCTCCCATCTTACACGATAGCGTGCCCCATCCAAACCTAAATTGACCCCCAGTATAGTTGACCACGCCCGTATCCATGGCCATTTTACAAAGAAATGTCCCACGATCCAGATAGATATAAACTGCCCCGCTGGACCTGGAACAGAACCTGCAGCAAGAAAAAATATGTGTTACCTTCCCATTGTCGCAACCCCTTTGCGCACATACTTCTTATAAGCATTAGATTTCCATCGCCCCAACTCCAATAGCGCTGCCTTCTGCCAACCCCGCAGGCCTGCCTCTGTCACCATGCCAATTCTAAAGGAATGGGTTCCAAACTGTGAAGCCTCAAAAACTATATGCCTCAAGCATGCCCTCAAAACCGCAAGCAGCTGGTACGCTGAAACCCCGTGGCCTCGCAGATGACAAAAAACCCAACCCTTGTCCTTCCGCAATATCCCTTGCATTCGCAGCACCAATTGTCCCGCACAGGGACACCTGTCTTCCCCTACCCTGCTGATCCGTCTTTGACCACCGCAAAGTTACCCCCACGCCTCGCGACGAAATACACACTTCCTCCCACTGAACACCCTCCAAGGAACTGGAACCTAATAACTCTGATACCCGAAAGGCCCCAAAAAACATCCAAGACATAAGGGTCCGAAACAAAGCGCCTTCAGCCTCATCCCTACAAATCACCTCTGTCGCCGCCATGAGTTGCTTCAACATACCCAAAGTAATCGGCTGCCGTGCCTGCACTCCGGCTCCCCGTTCCCTGGCCCAACCTTCCTTGATGCGCTGACCCAATTCCCCTGCCGACGGCGCATAACCCTACAAAAGCTTACCCATGAAAGCGATACCTGCCAATTTCCCTGCAATGGACACCTTAGACAATCTGTTATCCACCATATCCATGATGAAGTTGACTGCGTCCCCAACCCGATCCTGCTCCATCCGCCGTCGCCGCGCCCCGACTCTAAAAATTCACGCCAAGCTCGTACATATGTTCGCTGAGTGGAAGGTGCCAATGAATTCACAACCAATCGCAGAATCCTCTGTCGCCTACGTTCCAAAGCGCCATCAGCAGAGTAGTTCTGCTCAAGGGTTTGTCCACAACCAACCCATGGAACCTCTCCCACTGCAAACAAGATAACGCATCCGCAATGTCATTATTCATCCCCGGCACATGCCGCGCCCTGAAATAGATATCACACCGCAAACATTCTAGCACAAAAACGCGAAGAAGCTGCAGCAACTGCGCCTCTCTAGCCGATTGCCGATTGATCACTTGCACCACTGCCAAGTTATCCACTCGAAACAGTACTCTTTTATGCATCAACCATTGGTCCCACACGCACACCGCCACCACCAACGGAAACAGCTCCTAAAAGGCAATACTGCGACCTCCCGCGCGCCATGCATCTGGCCACTGTTCCGCACAGAACTTGCCCTGCCAATAGATTCCAAATCCCAACGCCCCCAACGCATCTGAGAAAATCTGAACGTCCCATTCCCATAAGGGCCATGCCTGAATCGGGATTCCATTGAAGGATTCCAGAAAGACACACCACATCCTCAGATCCTCTTTTACCCCGGCGCTAAGCCGTACGTGGTGATGGGGCATGGTGTGACCCGAAAGTGACATACCGAGCCTTCTGCAGAAAGTTCGCCCAGCCCGCACAACCCTACATGCAAAATTTAAGTGACGCAAAAGGACTTAAATTTCCTTAAGCGTCACCTTCTGTTTCTGGATCATGGACCGCACCGTCTCCAACATGGTCCGTTTTTTCTCCACCGGCAAGCGAGCCACCATGTCTACAGTGTCCAGCTCGATGCCCAAAAAAGACAGCGCCGTGCAAGGCACCACCGTCTTCTCGGGGGCCAGGAGCACACCCAGGTCCCCCATGAGCGACTGAAAACTCTCCAATGCTACTTTACAGGACTCAGACTCTTTCGGCCATGCAAGGAAAAAATCATCTAAGTAATGCGTGACCGACGCATGAACTGTTACCGTCACGAAAATCCACTGCAAAAAGGTGCTGAAGCATTCGAATAAAGAGCAAGAAATGGAACAACCCATGGGCAGAGCCTTGTCGACATACCAACTGCCCTGAAATTGAATGCCCAGCAATTCGAAATCCCGAGGATGCACCGGCAATCGTCTGAAAGACGATTTGATATCTGTTTTTGCCAGGAGGATGCCCGGCCCCAATGCTTCCACCAATGCCATTGCCACGTCCACTGAGGCATATGACACTTTAGTAAGTTCTTCGGGAATGAAATCGTTAACAGACGCCCCTTCCGGCCACAATAGGTGGTGTATCAACCGATACTGCCCTGGCTCCTTTTTGGGCACCACCCCAATAGAGGACACAATCAGATTCTCCAAAGGCCAATCCGAAAAAGGGCCTTCCATTCTCCCCTCAGCCACCTCTTTCTCAAGCTTGAGCCGCACCAGCTCCTCTTTCCCGTAAATGGAATGCAAATTCTCCGCCCACCGCCGCTGCCTCAGTCCGTTGTAGCCCAATTCAAACCCCTCTGTAAGACCCTGCAACAACAACTGCCCTTGACGCTCCAGGCCATATTGACCCACCCAAAACCTGATCTTGTCTAGTTTAATTGGCGTAGTAGCCTTTTCCCAGACTACCCTGCCCTCTCGTCCTGGCTTGTCCATGATTCCCTTGTGTATTGCCTCCCGATGACGCAGCCTGCTGCCCGACGCTTGTGCCCCCTGAACAATTAGTAAGGGCATGTTTTCCCGCGCACTTAGAGCATTCGTGCCTGAACTTACAATACTCTCTAGTGCACAACCCTTTATTAAAATCCCAACATGCTCCTGCCTTTCGCCCACCCGTACCTATTCGACGGATCCCCATTTTTCCCCTGTGTTACTCCCTGAAGTGCCTCCACCCCGAGTGGGGCAATCCCGAAAGGGCCGATAAATAATCGGTAATCCGCTCGCCGTGAAAACCGTATTTCCAAACTTCCCCGGTCCCATCGTATGCTGCAACAAATCTGTATCTATTTCGCCCCACTGCACCTCCTCATCGGCCGCCATGCGAGCTCGAAACTCCTCATCGTATTGCACCCACGCGTAGCCACCGTAATTAAGGTACGCTTTCCGAATAACATCCATGTACTTGAACAGGGCCACCGCCCGCTCTGGAAAACGCTCGCAATACACACTGGCAAAAATGAGAAAAGCCGCCGTCCAATTTTCAATGGTCACCGGGACCCTAGGCTGCTTCGCCAACTCATACTCTTCCTCCTTAGAGCCTTCTTTCGCTCGTACCTCCCTATGCAACAATTTTAGCATCTCTACATATTCACCTTTCCATATTTTCTCTTTCGTAGCCTGCATAAGATGGGCCCCCAAAGGCTTCGCCGTCCCCATATACGGCAAACGCTTGTTCTTCCCGCTTACCATACCGACCCCGTACTCCTCGACGGCCTTACCTGATTTTTCCTCCACAACCGTACTTGCCTGATCCTTTGCCGAATCTGTGCCTACCCCCACATCTGAGATGTACACCCCTTTATGCAGTCGCTCCCCTGTGCCACCCACACTGTCCTCCGTCCCGACAGCCACCACCACTTGGGTTAACACTCTCGGCGGGTTACCTTTTTGCAACGACGGAGGCCGCTCCGAAACCGTCCGCCCTGCAGCTCTCCTCTCACCCGAGGCCGTTGCCGGCACCTGTAATGACTGCAAATAACATTAGACTCCCCCCGCGGTCCACCATTCGTCCTCTTCCTCACGTATCTCTCCCTCCTCCGCACTGTCCTCCTCGTAGTCCAATCGCTCATGTTCACTAGCGTTCTCAATGTCACTGGACACCACACCCTCCCTGAAACGCGCCCTCTTGATGATGTCCTCCACTTGCGCCGCCAGTGTGCGCGGTCGCCGAGGGGCCGTCTGTAGCCCTCGCCACCGTGCTGCATGGCCAGGCCGTTTAGCACTACTCACGACCAACTGGTGGGCGCAACACCCAATCCGGTCTGGCGCCGCCGTGCTGGTGCTTTGGCCCGCACCACCCGCCGATGCGCCGTGGTTCCATCTAGCCAGCCATACTGGGCCCGCCTTCTTGTTTTCACAGGGTGCTGAGGCCACCACAAGCCTGTCTGGGTCCCCATCCTCGCTCCCGCTCCGCTCCCCTGCAAAAATCCCAGTGTGTCGGTGAGCATGGGAGCTTCCCCTGAAACCCCCCCACCCTGCAACTTGCCTCTTCACCACCTACTACCCCATCACTGTCTGAACTGCCTGCCCCTTTGTCCAACTCCCCCCCGCCGGCCTTCCTCACACCTCCATAAGCACAGCTCGGTGGGTGCACCTTCAACGTTATTCCATCCTCCTCTACCTCCTGGTCTGCCTCATCACTCCATTCTAGGATATGGCTCAGTTCCCTGCCCCTTACTGAACCTGCCCCACTGCTGTCCCCTGAATTCTCTGCTTCCCAGCCCTTGCCTTGGACACCCACTCCCCCCTGGGCCCCCCACCCTTCCCTGTCCTCCTCACCCAAGAACTCAGGGTCCCCCAGTGCACCCTTGTCCTTCCCCTGGCTGCCGCCCTTCCCTCTCCCCATAACGCTCTCCAGGCTTCCCTTGCCCCCGTCACTACAGAGAATGGGAGTGCGTGGGCCCGCCTCTCCGGCTTGCCGAGGCCTGGTCTGCTTCTCCACCTTTGTTACGTGGCCCGCCAAAGCCGTGCCTCCCTGCACTTGTGGGCCTGCCCACCGAGGGGCGTGGTCCCCGCACACCGCGACCAGCTTGTTGCCGGGCGGTCGCGCTGGAGCACCCACCTCGGCCCCGCCCAGCCCCATCCTGCTCACCTGCAGCGATGGCCGTCCTCGCCTCCCTCAGGGTGGCGAACATGCCGCAACGGCGGCCGCCACCCCACTCGCCGCTTGCCGAGCCAGATGGGCCCGGCGAGCAACACTCGCCGCCAAGAAATCGAGGCGCCCTGCCTCTTGAAGAAGCTGCATGGCCTGCAGCACTCGACGGTCCGTGCCTGCGCAAGAGAACTCTACGGACCCCGTCTGCCACATGGTAAGGCCTCGGAGTGAAGGTCTCCCGCCGCTAACCTCCCCCATGGATGTATATGTGGGGATTTCTTTTGTGTTGTTTTTTTTTTTTATAGCATACCACCCTACACTGCCTGCGCTTTGTCACAGCAACATTTCCCTAAACTAGCTAAGGCCTAGCAAAAAACCTGCCAATAACCAGCCAAAAAAAAACCTGCAGCTCACCACAACTGTCACCATACATAATGGTGGCAGTTTAAAATGTCTGCCCCCTTTATGTAGTAGCCCCCAGGCTACCAAAACGCTACACCATGGAGCCCAAAACGGCGCCAATGGGCTGAACCTTCTCCTGCAAACTTCCCGGGGGGGAGACTGCCGATATCGGCGCTCCCCCCCAAGACCCTCTTTACCCGAAGTAGCACTAATGGCAGTTTTCAAAGTAACAATTGCATGTATGATATTGGTGTAAGCACATTATAGGATGCAGGTCACAAGCTGTTGTGGAGAGCAAGTCAGAAATACCCACTGATGGCAATAGGATGCATGATGCAGTCAATAACAATATTCAATGTATCAATCTAACAAAAATATATGAAACTATTTGTCCATATTGAGACCCATATCGACAGCTCATAATCAAATAATCCATTTGCTTTCAAGTTGTCTAGTGCCAGAACCCTGTTGCCCCCACCTTTTATAGGTTCCAAAGTGTCATTTCTGTGAAATTTAATGTTGATCATTTCACACTCGTATTGGATTGTGTTGTAAAGTACAGCAAGAGGGTTGGAGTTGTCATTCCTTCTAATGGCATGTATGTGCTCTTGGATCAGTTCTGTTAAGGGTCTAATGGCACTCCCAATGTATATACGGTTGCATAGACAGATAATTCAGTACATGACAAACCTCGTGTTACAGCTAACAAATCCACAGATTTCATACTGTCTACTGGTGTTATATTGGAAAATAAATGTCTCATTCAGGGCAAAATGTCAGACACTATAGCAAACCACTCCTCTTATGCACGGGGTGTGTTAATATGGAGTAGACCGGGGGTCCCATTCGATCTGATAGAACAAGTTGCAGATACAGATGGTCAGGATGTGTTTGTTTGACGAAGGCTAATCGGTTGCCCTATTCTCCTTGGCAACATTTATGCACCAAATGTAGACCAGGTCTCATTTTTTAATGCACTTAATCAATTGCTGGCTCTATGGCATGATGTCCCCTGGCTGATCGGTGGGGACTTTAATTGTGTCCTGGATATACATCTAGGCAGGTCCTTTCCACCATTGAAGCACACTGCTGCTACCTCTAATGCCTGTTCTTTAGTGTCCTGGCTACATCACTGGTAATTGACAGACGTCTGGCGTCATTATAATACAACAACTAGAGTAGGCCCCTCATGATTTACGTGTCCGACTCAACAGACTACTCTGCACGGCCAATCTGGTCCCAGCAGTTGTACGGACAGATTATCGGGGCTGTACTCACTCCTACCACAATCCCCAGTACCTTCAGCTTGACTGGGATGCTGCCACCCGCCCTTCTGCCTCTGCGTGGAGGCTACAGCCTGCGTCGTTGGAGGACCCATCATTCTGTGAGGTCAGCAGATAACCAGTTACTTTGAATTCAATACAGGCACAGTCTTGTCCTGCTCAATGGAATGGGAGGCGTTCAAGGGCACGCTGCGAGGTCACTGCATGGGACCTAGCTGTGGTATGTGCTGGCAGCTGGACCAAGAAGGGTCCGCTGTGAAGCCCCGACTGTTGCGGCAGGAATCGGTAGCAGTCCAGAACCCCACTACGCTATCTGTACTGCAAGCTGTCCGTAAAGCTCACTCAGAACTCCTCGAACACTTGAGATGCCTTAACTATGCAGTGCACTCAGCCAATACACATGCAAAGGCAGACAGGGCTGGAACACTACTTGCCCGACTGATACGTCAAGACACTCCCCATAACACGGTAATGTCTATCCAGACACCGACAGATGGCTTACTGTGCATGCAGGATTCAATTTATGCAGCATTTCACACTCATTATGAGTCCCTGTAAGGCGCAGTCTCTCATCCTCCCCTGAATGAGATTGACCAGTTCCTCACGGAGTTGCCCCTGCCCCAGATCACTGCCGAGCAGTGTGTTCAGAACTAGATGGCCCTCGCCTGCCATCCGAGGTGCGGTATGCCATTTGCTCTATTGCCAATGGCAAAGCGCCGGGCCTGGATGGGCTACTGGCCAAATTCTATAAGACCAACTGAGGTCAACTAGTACCTAGATTACTTACTTTATATGAGGAAGCATTGGCATAGGTGCGCTTGCCCCATACACTGAGAGAAGCCACACTGGTCTCCCTCCTGAAACCGCAAAAACATCCTACCAGTCTGCATTCCTACAGGCCGCTGGCGCTCCTCAATACGGACTATAAAATATTATCCAAAATTGTTGCAATGCGACCGGCCCCACTGATGCCTGCACTAGTGCATGAGGACCAGAACGGCTTTGTACTGGGCCGCACGACGTCCCTCAACCCTTGTAGATTTTTCGGGTGATGCGCCACGCTCCCACTTCTTGGCTACGAGCTGGCTGCTTAGTGATAGACCTAGAGAAAGCATTCGACTCGCTGGAATGGCCTTACCTCTTTGCAGTTTTGCCCAAATATTGTTTAGGCCAGCATTTTATACAATTAGTGAAATTGCTCTACATGCTTCCATTGGCTCGAACCAAAATGGGACGCCTCTTGTTGCCCTTTATTTGTATCAGGAGAGGCACACGGCATGGGTGTCCTTTATCCCCACTACTTTTCGCTCTGGCGGTGGAACCACTGATGATCATGCTCCACAGAGCAGGGCGCTCTTGGAGCATACCACTGGGCGATGGAAATCATGCGGTCATATGCGGATGACCTTCTAGTGTACATTAGAGATATAGCAAAGTTTCCCGGCGATATAATACCATTACTCAATACACATTCAGAGCTTTCTGGCTTGCGGGTGAGCTCGGCCAAGTATTGTGTTTTTCCGCTGTTGACTGTTGTGCCTGATCCAAACCTCAGATCAATGGCCCCTGGCCTGGCAGCCCAGTACCTTCAGGTATCTTGGCATACAGGTATATCACGCAGATGCTGATCTGTTTGATGGAAGTCTGACAAATGCCGTGTCGAACTTGTGCTGGCAGATGACATTCTGGAGGACGCTGCAGCTAACAGTCATGGGCAGGGTAGCCCTTGTCAAAATAATAGTGCTGCTGAGGCTCCTATATTATTTTGTAAATTTATCACTATATATTCCGGCCTCCTTTTTTTTCGATCTATGGAGCGAAAAATCTGTAATTTAATCTGGAACACCTCCCGACATAGGGTAGCCCTATCTAAACTTCACCGCCCACTGCATTTAGGAGGTTTGTCGCTACCAAATCTGGAACATTACTACCTAGCAGCACAGATACAGTGGGTGGCTCATTGGTTTTCACTGCAACACCTGGTAGACACGGCCACTGACCTTCCGGCATGGACGCGCATTAAATTGCTCCATTTATTCCACCCCTGTGCTAAATCCACCACACCGGCGCCTATGTTACTGAACCTGGCTTACCGCTGCTACCACAGATGCTGTTACCTGACCAGGGACGTCGTGCCCTATGCCCCGGCTATACCATTATTAGGGACACCACAAGGCGCATATACCACGACAACTATGGAACTAGCCGCCTGGCACGAAGTAGGAATATGTGTTCTAGGGGATCTCTACTCCAAAGGCACCTTCCGCACGCACGACACAATGACAGAGGATACTGGTATACACTCAGGCACCTTCTTACTGTATAACTCTCTCAGACACGCCTTGCAGCATACATGGGGGGACATCGCAAGGGAACCCCAGATGCACTACACACTACAATATCAGCATGTATTCGGAGAAGGGCGGCATTTAATACACTGGGTGGCGGACTCTTTACGCCCACTTGTGGCCGTCCGAGGAAGATGGGAGGGGGACCTTTCATGGACAAGGAATGGGAGCCCATATTAGTAACCCCTATGTATGTCCCGCGCAATATGCAATTTCACCTAATACAATATTATTTAGTACAAAGAGCCTATCTCATACCCGAGAAAAGTAACAGATACTTTAACCGTACAAATGCTGGTTGCCCATGCTGTCAAACTTTGGGGGCAGACCTCCTGCACATGGTATGGTCTTGCCCCATTCTGGGGCACTACTGGTCTTTGATTCTAGCAAACCTAGTGCGCTGCGTAGACCGACCCCTACCTCAGACATTGAAGGCATGCATTCTGGGATTGTTCCCTAGGGGCAAAAAACTGAAAGCAATATCCCATTTTCTAGACCTGGGATTCTTAGTGGCCAAGCGCCTTATCACCCTTAAATGGCGGTCCCCCAAACCACCGGTACATGAAGCATGGGTAGGATGACTGACTGTCTGGGCGAGAACGGAGTGCACGTCTCTTCGGTGCAAGGAGATATTTGGGCTGCACAAGTATCCTTTAACGTCACAATGGGAGCTACTGTTGATGAACCTCACTACTCCCTTGGAGCCCGCACAGGTAAACTCCGACCCCTCTCCTGAAAGCGATGTACAATTGCGACGGTGTGCATATAATCCAACGCATCACATATTTGCGTATATGGGCGGTGCAAGTAGACATCTCCTGCAATTTGGAGACAGACGTGATGGATGCATACCATATAGACTGCATATGTGGGGACAATTTGTCAAACTCCTATAATCTGAATAGTAACTATGATAATTCTGCTTTGTGAATACATGGACATGTACTGCCTACACCCTTCCCTTCTCGTATGTTTATTGTTCTGACTTGAAGTTGCATGCAACGCGTGGATCACACATATCTTTATGCTGTATTATGTTATCTTTCAAATATAAATGCAATAAAGGAATATCAAAAAAAATTAGGGGAAGACCGTGGGTAGAAGTGCAGGGAGACACATGCAGGGTGGTATGGGAGGGACACTGTGACAGGCAGACAACATGGCTGCCCCCGCGGAAATGTTGTTGGCATTGAGAGTGGCCATGTCTCTAGCATGTATCTCTCTGAACCTACACAGTTCATCATAGATTTGCGGTGGGATCCGAGCGGGCATACCTGCCTCCACCTCAGACGCACCATCACTTCCTGGGATGCATTTACTGGGGTGACAACACAGGGATGTGTTTTGGGTAGCACATGAAAGGTGTGGGTTATCGGGGACAGGGATGCTCCTTGGGTCTACTAGGGAGGCACTTAGATGGGGACTAGTGGCAGGGGTGCAGCTGTGGGTCTCGATGAAAGGGGGGGCCTCAAGAGGTAGGATGGTATTGGTGGCAAGCCTAGGTGGTGATAGGGCCTTCTCCGAGGACACCTCAGCAGTGTCCAGTTCTTATGTGTCCGGGGGAGAGTCAAATTCCTACCCTCTGGCCAGAAATGTCCAGACTGATGACCCTCTTCAGCCTTAACACCGTCTGTTGCAGATGTTGTAGCCTCTGACCTGGTCAGTGAACTGCTCTGCCTCCGCTTAGCTCCACCAGTAAATGGAAGCCCGTTCTGACTTAAACTCCGACTTCGGTCAGACGTTCGAGGCCCTCCTCCACCCGCAGGCTTCTGCCAGCCCCTCATCCCTGGTGTCTAGTGGGAGAGATCTGCACTTCTGCTGGGCTTCCCTCTGCCTCTCTTCTCTTTTCTCCTCGTTTGTGTGCTGTTTTTGTGCCTTTCACTTTCTGCGCTTTCCTCTATCTTTTCCTCATTTTTCTCCTCACTCCTCTCATTCTGCCATCTCTCTCTCCTCTTTCTCACTCTCCCCACCGCTGCTGCCCTGGCAGCCTCACCCCCTCCTCTCTCTCATTCTCACTGTCGCTGCTGCACCTGCGGCTCAGCTCCCCTTTTTTGTGCCATTCCCATTCCCTCCTCCCAGCTGTCCTCTCCTCCCCCCTCCCAACTTAAAGGCAGCTGTGTGCAGCGGGCACGCCCCTGGACTTTTCGCCCACCACTGCTACACTCCAGCAGCACTCATCGCTCTCAACCCGGGACACAAAAACAACTGTAAGCAGGCATCACCAAGCAACACCAGGGGACCCTTCACCTGTCACCACTGCAAATTCACCAGCCTCTGTCACTCAAGCCCACCCCTGAGGACCCACAAAGCAGAACACAACCTCAGATGTATCCTAATCAAGACTCACTCCATCCGCAGGCATGCCATTGAACTCTGGAACCTCATCGACACCACATCCCCGGACGTCGCCTTCCTCACAGAGACCTGGCTTAACCCCTCCTCGGCTCCAGATATTGCCATCGCCATCCTAGACGGCTACAAGATCATCCACAGAGACTGCACGAACCGCCCTCACCACAAAGAGTCCCTACGCCTCCCCACCAGCACCAAAGACTCCACAACCAACATGGAACTCCTCCACTTCCAAATTGGAACAACCCTAACACCACTCTGCGGGGCACCCTCATCTATAGGCCGCTGGGCCCCGTGCTTAATTCTACGACACCATTGCTGACCTCCCCACCACCCACGCACTCACTTCCAAGGACTACATCCTCCTCGGGGACCTCAACTTCCACCTGGAGAACCCCAATGACAACAACTCCACAATGCTCCTCAAAAACCTCGCCAACCTTGGACTCAAGCAATTCATCACCTCACCCACCCACTCCGCTAGACACACACTCGACCCCATCTTCACTGCCAGCAACCACATCTCCATTAGCCACATCACCAAACTGAAATGGATCAACCACCACTGTATCCACTTTACCTTCATCAAAATCCCCAACCGACACCTCGCTCACCTACCCCCCCACGGGAGCTGGAACAAGATCACCAAGGACCAGCTACTCACCAGCCTCAACAACTCACCCCCCCACTGGATGTCCTCGACACTAATACAGCTGCCCAAGACCTCAACAACTGGATCTCAGACTGCACCAACACCTTAGCCCCCATCAACAAACCCTCCAAAAGGCACACATCAACGAAAGCCAATTGGTTCACCTCCACCCTCAAGGAGTCCAAACAAAACTGCAGACACCTCAAAAGAAAATGGCACACCAACAAGAACCCCACCAACCACGAAGCCTTCAAAAAAGCCATGAACACACACCACCAGCTCATCAGGACCACCAAGAGAAATGCCTTCCAGGAAGACATCAACAAAAATGCACACAACAGCAAGGAACTCTTCGCGATCATCAGTTAACTAAGCAACCCCAGAGCGGACTCCACGGATATCCTCCCCTCACAAGAACTCTGCAATAACCTCTCCACCTACTTCCACCACAAGATAGCAGACATCTATGACAGCTTCCTGACTCAGGACCTTCCCATGCCCACCACCGGCATATCCACCACAGAAGTTCCTCCAAACCCCCACCACCTACTCTGCTGGGCCAACATCTCTGACGAAGAAACCCTCAGCATCCTGAACTCCATACACTCTGACTCTCTTTCCGATTCCTGCCCCCACCACATCTTCAACAAAGCAAGCAGCACATTTGCACCCAAACTCTGGCACATCATCAACTGCTCCTTCAAAACCACCACCTTTCCAGGGATCTGGAAACACGCTGAAATCAAGCCCTTTCTGAAGAAACCCACCACAGACCCAGACGACCTCAAGACCTTCTCTGCTCCCCTTCCCAGTTAAGGTCATCGAAAAGGCTGTCAACAGACAACTCACCAGACACATCGAACTCAGCACCATCCTGGACCCCTCACAGTCAGGCTTCCGGAGCAACCACAGCACCGAGACCTCCCTCCTCGCCACCACAGATGACATCCATATCCTCCTAGACATGGGGTGAGACCGCGGCTCTCATCCTCTTCGACCTGTCCACTGCCTTTGACACCATCTCCTACCACACGCTACAGACTCGTCTCCACAACACCAGCATCTGAGACAAAACACTAGAATGGATCACCTCCTTCCTTTCCAGCAGGACCCAAAGAGTCTGACTCCCCCTTCTCCTCAGAGGCCAACAAGATCATGTGCAGCGTCCCGCAAGGCTCCTCTCTGAGCCCCGCTCTCTTCAACCTCTACATGGCCCCCCTATCCACCATCTCCAAACACCACACACTCAACATCGTCTCAAACGCCGACAACACTAAGCTAATCATCTCCCTCACCAACAACCCACACACAGCCAAAGCCAACTTCCACAACGGAATGAGGGCAGTCGCCACCTGGATGAAGGAGAGCTGCCTCAAACTTAATACCTTAAAAAACAGAAGTCCTTGTCATCAGCAACAACTCCTCAGCCTGGGACATCTCCTGGTGGCCCACTGCCCTCGGAAGCGCTCTGCCCCCCATCGACCACGCCCGCAACCTCGGCTTCATCCTGGACTCAGCAGTCTTGATGAACCGTCAAGTCAGCGCAGTCTCCTCCACCTGCTTCAACAACATGTGCATGCTCTGGAAGATCTTCAAATGGACCCCAAATGAATCCAAAAGAACAGTCACCCAGGCCCTCGTCAGCAGCCGCCTAGACTATGGCAATGCACTATTCACCGGAACCACCACCAAAGTACAGAAAAGACTGCAACGCATCCAGAACACCTCCGCCCATCTCATCATGAACATCCCCAAACACAGCTACACCTCCGCTCTACTGGGAGACCTGCACTGGCTCCCAATAGACAAGAGTATCACATTCAAGCTTCCAATGCACGCCTACATAGCCCTCCACAACACCGGACCAGAATACCTCAACCAAAGACTCCACTTCTACACGCCCACCAGACCACTCCGCTCCGCCGACCTTGCACTCGCCACTGTCCAACGCGTCTGGAAGGCCACAGCTGGAGAAAGAGCCTTCTCCCACCACGCCGCCAAGACCTGGAACTCCCTTCCAATCCACCTCAGAAGATCACCCACTCTGTCGCAATTCAGAAAGGACCTGATCCCCTCTGTTGATTGATGACCTCTCACTTACTGCCCCCCCCAGCGCCTTCAGACCCTAGCAGGTGACTAGTTGCGCTTTACAAGTATTATGATTGATTGATTGATTGATCTGTCCGGATGGGTGCACCAACCCTGCCTGATGATGTACTAGGTCCCTCCCCCTCCTCCTCTTCAGTAGATGAAAGAGGCCGTGCCCACTGATGTCCCAAGGATTCCCTGCTGTGCCCCTTGTCCTGTCCCAGGTGTTGCTGGCCTGCTGGGTCCACTGAAATAGAAGTAAAAACTTTATGTAGTTGGTGTACATGAAACAAGTGCTGACTTTGTTCTCATTTGAGCTCACTAACCAATTACAAGTGACTTGTAGCCAAAATGTATGTTACCATCAATGTGATGTCCTGAAATGACTCACACATGGATTTCTGTCACAATTGTGGGAGGTATACACTTCTATAGTGACCATCCCTCACCTTCAGCATTATTGCAATCATGGGGCCCGATAAACGTAGATATTTGGTCTAAACTTCGTGAATTTGGCCCAGTGTTTACTGAACTTGCTACATAGTCATTTTCTACCTAAGCATTTATCTATGATCAGCCTGTAATGTGCAGTCTTGATAGTTTTACACTTACTATTGAATGTCATCTGAGGTGGCCTAATACCACACAAATGCTGGATTGGGTGTACATATACAAACAAGGCCTTGGATAGGACCTTTACTAAGGTGTGAATTTATGTATTAGAATGTATCTTACAACACCAGACAATCTACATGGCAAGTGCCACATTTGACATGTCAAGGCTTATTGTTGGTGCTGCACACTAGTAGGTACTTGTGCATAGTTAGTACAGCTAGCTAGACGTTACATATGAGTCACTGTTGGGAAGATGTGTGCATTTGGTCCCCTTTGGAAATGTTGATACCATTTTGTGTGAGACAAGTAACCCAAAGTCAGCCTTTACTCCAAGGCACATGAAACAATAGTTTACACCGATAAAACACAAAAGACATGCATGATACAGCATTCAACACCAAAAGGTTTCTTGTCCCCACACTGGGCATTGTCGGGCCATTCCTTTGCCATTGCATACAGTCGTTATAAGGCCCTTGGTTCACCAGCCATGGTGTTTGCATTGCATTTATTCATTCAAATGCAAGTGTGAGGCTCATTTCCCCAGCAGTGTTTAGAACGCTCTGGCCTTCCGAACACGTTGGACAGTCCCAGGATGCACTCTTGTTAGTGCATCCAATGTCTTCCAATTAGGCATTGACCTTAATACTACTGCAGCAGTCGCTCAGATTACATGAAAGGAGACATGAGAGACACTTGAAATGCATGCATGATACAGCATCCGACACACAAAAGCTTCTTGTCACCCCACTGAGTATTGTCTGGACCATTCCTTTGCCATTGCACACAGCAGTTATAAGGCCCTTGGTTCACCAGTCATGGTGCTGACATTGGATTTATTCATTCAAATGCAAGTGTGAGGCTCATTTCCTCAGTGGTGTTCAGAACACTACAAGTCCCAGGATGCACTATAGCTAGAGCACCCAATGTACTCCAGTGAGGCATTGTCCTTGTAAGTACTGCGGGCCATGCACTTATCAGGTCTCTGCTGCTCATACACCTCCAGCTGGGCATGGAGGGTCCGCAAGGCTGCCCCCCAGGACCCTCCTGTACCATGGTGTAAGTCGGGGCCTGTACACATGGGGCTGGGAGGACTGGCCCAATACTTCCTGGGCCTTAAGACAGGCACAATGTTTCAGATCCTCCCAGCACTTGCAGCATGTCTTTGCTTACCGGTGGTACAAGCTCACTGCAGCGCTGCGCCATGTTCGTCCAGAGTCGGCTGCATGCTGCAATGCTCAGCCGGTCCTTTGGACCCCTATAAAGCTGGGGGTAATGTTCAAGCACCCCCACCCAGCTAATATGTCTAATTCAGCTTCACTAAAGGGGGGTGCCCTCTCGTCAGGTCCCTCAACCATGTTGGGGGCAGTTTGGATAAACAGAGCAGCAGGATGGCAGAGGATCTTATGTGGAGGTGGGGGTGACTCAGAATGCTTGTGAAATGGCTACCTGCAACTTCCTGTCATGAACTTCCTGCCTTGTAATTCCTCTTTGTCACTTCCCGTATGAAAACATTGGGTTCTGACCTATTTTTGGAATCTCCCCTCAAGTGCGGAGTATTCACACCCGGGGGGTACACAGGGCAGAGATTGTGCACAAAGGCAGAGATTCGGCACTCAGGAAAGGAAAATAGGTCTAATAAGTGTAAAATATGAAACCGTGAAAGTAGGGCAGGAAGTCCAATTCAGGAAGGGAAGAGTGTATATGTACACACTACATTACATCCCGGCACAGTTTAGCCCTTTGCATTATGGTACATGCAGTAAACATTTGACACTTACATCAAGGCAGACTGTAGTGTTTCACCAAAGCTGGGGCAGGTAGTGCTGTTTATCCATAGACACATAGGGCCTGATTCACAAATAGCCAGGGCCGGACTGGGAACCCAAAGCAGCAGTGTCAGTTTTGTCAGGCCCGCCCCCACACAGAGGCTGGAAGCAAGAGTGAGTGGATAATACAGGATTGCTGCTTTTGTTACTGGGGGCTGATATTGCAGCACCATTTCAGAACCAACCCCCACTAACAAAAACACCCTAGCCCCCTAGGAAAATGCCTGACACCCACTACGGCCAGTCCGACCCTGCAAACGGCCTCTGCACTAGTGGCGGACGCCACTCAGTCAATGCACATGGGGTGGATTCTCCACAATAAGAATTCCAAGTGCGGGGGCCGATTGTGAATCAGGCCCATATACTTGTTTTGGGATTTTGGCCTTCATCAGTAGGGAGCAGCACTCCAAACCCCTTTCAATACGTGGAGGGGCAGACATCCATTTCATGGTCATTCAGAGTCAGCCTGACCTTCAAGCAGGTTCCTCTGCCATCCTTCTGCACTGGTGAATCCACCTCACCTAATATGGCTAAGGGACCTGAGGACAAAGCACATACATATTCAGAGAAACTGATATGGACCTGCTCACTGAGGGGAAGCTTAATAAGTAGTCTCAGTATTATGTGGGCCTAGAGGAACAGATGTGTGCCTCTGCACACAATGAGATCTGTGGCCTTGTTACACACAGGACACACGGAGCAGTCTTGAAGTTAGCCACTCCATCTAGCACTGTGCAGACATCAACCTGCATGCACATTTGAGGGGATCAGAGATGTTCGGGGGTGGAGTCTGACGTGGGAGTGGCATCAAAACTGTTGTGGATGTTGGTGATCTTCCGGTGGAAGAAGGTGGACAGTGCGTTGCAGAGTTCTTGGGATGGAGGGATGTCGTTGATGTTGGCGCTGGGGTTGGAGAGTTCTTTCACGATGCTGAAGAGCTCTTTGCTGTCGTGTGCATTGTTGTCCAGGCGGTCTTTGATGTGGGATTGTTTGGCTTGTCTGATGAGTTGGTGGTGTTTGCGGGTGGCGTCCTTGTGGGCTGTGAGGCTGTCAGGTGTGCGTTTGAGGAGCCATTCCTTTTTTAGCTTCCGACAGTCGCGTTTGGAATTTAGGAGCTCGTTGGTGAACCAGGTGGCTTGTCTTCTGCCCTTGGTTGTCGGTGTTTTTTTGAGTGGCGCGAGGGTGTTGGCGCAATCGTTGATCCACAGGGTGAGTGGCAGCGGTGTCTGGGTCGGTGGAGTCGGGGGTGGGTTCTGGGCGAGGGCATTGGTAAGCTGGTCTTCCGTAACTTTGCTCTAGCATCGGCAGGGTGGTTGTTGGGTGCGATGGTGCTCGGTATGTTTCTTGTAGGTGAAGTGGATGCAGTGGTGGTCGGTCCAGTGGAGTACGGTGGTATGGTTGAAGGTGACGTGGGTGCTTGAGGAGAAGATGGGATCAAGCGTGTGGCCGGCGATGTGGGTTGGTGTGTTGACGAGTTGTCTGAGGACGTGGTTGGTGAGGTTGTCGATCAGGGTAGTGGAGTTGGTGTCGTTGTTGTTCTCCAGGTGGAAATTTAGGTCCCCGAGGAGGATGTAATCCGTTGAGGTGAGTGCGTGGGTGCTGGTGAGGTCGGCGAGGGATTCGCTGAATGGTGCTCGTGGTCCGGGGGGTCTGTAGATGAGCGTTCCTCTGAGAGTGGTGTTAGGGTTGGTGTGGATGCGGAAGTGTAGGTGTTCAGCGGTCTTGAGGGAGTCGTCAGTGTGGGTGTAGACCTTGAGGGTGGATTTGTGGGCGATGGCTATTCCTCCTCCGATTCCATTGGTGCGGTCCCTACGGATGATCTTGTAGCTGTCCGGGATGGCTATTGCGATGTCGGGCGCCGAGTAGTCGTTCCACCAGGTTTCGGTCAGGAAGGCTACGTTGGGGGCGGTGGAGTCGAGCAGGTCCGAGAGCTCGATGGCGTGCTTGCGTGCGGAGCGGGTGTTGAGGAGAATGCAGTGGAGGTGGTTAGTTTCGGTCTTTGTTGGTTTCGTTGTTCTGTCGCAGGTGAATCTGCAGGTGCGGCATACGAAGAGTCCGTGGGTGTTCCTTGGTGAGGACTGGGAGCATGCTGTGATGCGGCCGGGATTGAGGGTGTTGAATTGGTCGGCCGTGTAGCAGCGTCTGGACGAGCAGGGGTCTCGCGGACCAGGGGGGGTGGCGCTGGGTGCGGTCCAGGCGCGGACGGGCGCGGACGGGCTTGCCTTTGGCGGCTGCCATAAGAGGAGGGGAGGGTGGGAGTGGCAGCTGGAAGGCGGGAGGGCCAGTCCAATGAGAGGGCTGGGGGGCGGGGCCCGCTATAAAGGAGATGCAAAATGGTATGTAGAAAACAGAGATTCCCTAATAGTGATTCCTACAGTGTAAAGGCCCATAGGTAATAATGGTTTAGCATTTCCTAATTTGCAACTTCCTTATAGGAAATCACAAATTAGGAAATGCTAAAGCAAGCTTAATCCCCCCCCCTTGCTGCACCCAGAAAAAGGGGGTGCACATGTAAAGTGCACACCTGCCCTAGGGGCATGTGTGCGCTTTACTGCACTTTAAAAAATGCACTTTAGGGTGCTTTTTTTAAATTGCACATGGTTACCATTGACTTGAAGATGATGGTAAGTGCATTTTCTAAATTCTCATTTTGCATTTAGGAAACACTTTGTACATGTGCCAAGAAATGGCAAATAGGAAATCCCTATTTGCGATTTCCTACTTAGGCAATCGCAAAATGAGATTTCTACAGGTAGAAATCGCATTTTGCAATCCCTGAAAGGCCTTTGTTCATAGGAAAAGGCTGTTTTGCATTTCTTACCGGCCGAAATTGCCATTCAGCCCATAAAGAAATGCAAAAGGCCTTTGTACATCTGGCCCTATATGTACAACAGAGCTATCTGTATTACAGAAAGGGCACCACAAGTGTCTGCTGCCATTTCTGTACTACAGAAGTGCCTTGGGGGTGCACAGAGCGGGTGCACATTCACGTTGCGCACCTGAGGCAGTTTGTAGCATACGACCACTGGAGTTTATTTAATGTGTGCTGCAGGGTAGTGTGTCTTTTAACCTGCGATAGGTCTAGATGTTCCATTAGAGCATGGTGTGTGTATTGGCAACATTACCAACTCACACAGTGGCAGTCACTCCTTGTCGTAACTCTCGCAAAGTACCTGTTGAGTCGACATAAGACAGTGACATGTTATCATAGAGGTACATTAGAACTGCATGTGTGATCTATTCTTCATTACACACAATACAAACTGTTTTGCCATTTTCAATGTGACCAAAAGGTGTTAGTCTGATTTATGAGAAAGACCATTTCTAATCACACAGCCCTGCCAAATTTCCCAGGTTCATTCATAATGTGCTGATCGAGGCCGGATGATTAGGATGAATTCTGGGACTTGAAGTCTTTGTCATTCCATAGCGAAACATTAACACAAGTCCTAGTTTCTACTGTATTTAACCACAGGCCTGGAGTGGCTTATCACAAGAGCAGCTGCCAAACATGGCAGCTATGAACATGTAATATCCATGTTTTTACATGGGTCCACTTGTACCACAGTGTACATATGACAGATATATGGCCACACTGCCACATGATTTGCAGCACACACACATGCAAGGGTCCTGATTCACAAAGGGTCTCTCCCCTCATTGCAAAGGCCACCCAGTTCTGGGGCAGGATCTCTACCCTGCGAAATCTCATTGCAGCAATTCTGCCTTGTGTACAGAAACTCATCCTCTGACGTGGCATCTCCACCTGAGGACAAAGGTCCTTTGTGAATGAGACCCCTCTTATGAAACTCATCAGGGAGGTCTCACAAATGCACATATTTAATCCCCTGAGTCAATGGAGCACTTAGAGATGTTGTCCACACTAATCCCTGACATGTGCACATAACATGTTGCATTACCAATATTTTGACTCTTGTCAATGTCTATTGTTTACAGACATCATATATGGCTTACAAAGTAATCTCAGGATGGAATTTGTGGACAGAGTGTTAACGGCCCAGCTATCATCATTCACAACAGACTGCAAACCACATGAAGGTCATGACACAAATGGTTTCTCAGGTGAAAAAAGTGCCAACCAGCTGGTCACACACCTGCATACCCTGCCCTCTGTTTTTGTACAGTGGCCAGTTTTCCTAGCTTCAGACAGAGATAACGGACCAGAGGTGTGTGTAAGCCATGATTTTATGCTACGATGCAAAACGCCAGCTACTACAATCTTGCACAAAACTTGAGGGGAGTGCAGCAGCAACCACCCCCTCCGGTACGGTCAAGACATCTAAATCTTGACTTCAGGAGACCAAAACTACACTCAATGATGGCTCATGTATGTATGTGTGCCCTATTGCACCTACACTGTGGTTCGGTGGTTGTACATCTGTATGGTGTGAGGAGATGAGGGGAGAGTGCATATGCAGCATCACCTGAGGAGGGAAATGGAATAGTATTTGTACATGTCACTCTTGCATCTGTACAGTACATGATATATGAAATGGTACACGCTGAGTCTGTTGGGGGCATGTATGTGGCATGAGGATTAGTGTTGAATGATGGTTGTGGTACTTACCCATTGGTCACATGTTGCCAAATTCTCCCGCTGCCATCCGCCGGGCAAGAGGTGACCTGCGGAACACAAACCTGTGCCTGGGAACACTGCATGCACATCAATAAACCTACCACTGGCATCACAGACACCCTGCACATTGATATAGTGCCAGCAGTGTCTGTTGCAGAAGATGTGTGCATTGTGGCTAGGTGGCTGAAGAACTACATGAGTGCAATCAAAAGCATGTAGCACATGTGGGAAGCAGGACATGAGGTAGAAATCCCTGGCTACCCTTTGCCTTCTGGACTGCAGAAGATTATATTGATCCAAACAAGATTTATTTCCATCAGAAGAAGAAATTCCAGCCACTCACATGTAAAAGTCCTCACAACAGCTCCATCATAGTTATCTTCAAACAATCACATTCTAATACAGAAAACCTAACTAGAACATACCATATACCTAACATGGGTGGAAATATATAAAAGAAGGAACAAACCAATACAAATAAATACAATGTAAAAGAACAAAATACCACACTTATATTCTGGTTTGACAAGTTGCCATGTTGTAATTGGCAAGTATATGTTTTGCTTAAAGCTTGTGTTTATTTTTGACAAGGACCCATACTGAGAGATGGAAGCACCCTCCTCCACCAGTGCTTCACGGAGTATCTTCCCCTTCAACTTCGTGACTGGGCCTGCTCCATAGTGAGTTGAGTGAGCTATCATAACAAGAATGTGTCCAAAGAGAAACTATTTTCTTGGTGCACAGCATAAACATGGAAAAAACACACATCTGTAAAATGCTGTAGGGTGGTCCTAAATGTGATAGAAAACCCGGTAGGTTCATGCTTGAAGTGGGTTCACCAAAACAAGCCAAAGGCTGAGAAGGGCTGATCCAAAGCCCTCTTCTTTGTATTTCTAGTTGAATATTGCATGTTGTATGCCGTGAGCTGTATGGGAGGTGGGGTTGGGGAGAAGGAGGGTGTGGACACGATGTCTTGCCAGGCAGCTAAAGCTGCCTAGTCCAATGTAATGACAGTTTTCACAACAGAAAATAGGATACATTCTTCTAGAAATAAAAGTGGAGTTTAATATTTAGACAGCAGAAGAATGTATTATTTAGATAAAATGCAAACGTAGCAATATGTCATGAACTACTGAGCAAATAGTTTTCATTTTATGCTCTGCATAATATAAACCTGGGGCCAGATTTATCAATATTTCATGCAACTCAGCAAGACAATTTACTGTACGAAAGAGAGAAGGTTGGAATGAGCTATACTTACCAATTTAGGGCACATTCCTCCTCTCTGCCTGTGCTGGTACAAATCTGCTGTCTAGCACCAGTACAATCACCCTTGTGCCATGGTGCAGGGGTGGCTGCATTGTAGGCAGGATTGTTCTGTGCCGGAAGGTGCACCTTCTTGCTCAAAAAAATAATTGGAGGCTTCTTCATATTTCTAAGGGTGCTGCAGAATGTAGCACCCTTAGAAAGAGGATGCAAAGAGGAGAAATAAAGATATTCTCTCCCTCCCACCCCCCACTGTGCCTCCCCTGGGAAAAAAGGAGTAGCATTTTCACACATTCCCAGTTTTACCAGTCATGGTAAATCTGGAAATGCTCCAAAATCTATGGGGAAATGTGTGGGAACACCCATGCTCCACCCAGGTAATGCCCTCCTACAGCAGAGTAACTCAAGACAGTGCACATCACTGCCTTGCGTTGCTCCAGATTTATCAAGCAACGCAAGGCCATGCAAGGTGGCCTTCCCTTGCTTGGTAAAACTAACTGACTTAATATTGTGCTGCCCTTGTGACACCATGCATGACTCAAGGGCAATGGGACACAATGATAAATCTGTCCCCTGCTCCTCTATTTCAAGCCTTAAGTCTTGACAGAACATTGTGAGCATCATTTTTAACAACTAGCCAGATTTAGGTGGACAGAATTAACATTTCTGGCCGGCATCTCCACATCAAGATCTGGCATTTGTGAGCTATATTCCACCAGGAATGGAATTATGTACAGAACCATTTTCACTGCCTCAAAAAACACATGCAGTTTCCTACTCTGGTCTAATTATTGGGCCATTTCTGGAACACATTACTAGTACATCTTGCAGAAAATTATCTTTATGAGGTTTTTTGTTAAATGTAATCAAAGGATGAAATTTCTCATCTGTGTCGCTTAGACATTATTATGTCAGTGTGGCAGGTGATCCAAATATGCAAGTTGACTGTATGGCTTGATAGCATCAGAACAGAATAAGCATGTGCACATAGGTTTAGGGTGGTTTTGAGGACTCGCATTTGTTGAAAGATACCAGTTCCAGGACCAGAGCTAAGTGTAGCAAAACCACATACTTTCTGATTTTGGCTACTATAAGGAATCTATCAATGGTTGTTGGACCTACTGATTAACAGGCCAACAATAACAATGAAAATGTAATGGTAGATTAATAAAAAAGTGTTAAGACGTCCAAGATACAAACAAATATTAGCAAGAAGTGATGGCTCTGGTAAGAATTCCTGGTGCTTGATACTAGATAGGCAAACAAAACAAAAAAAATAACATTTGCTTGAGTTAGAGCTATTGGTATTCTAAATGCATAACTTGACTTCTTATGCCACATAATTCCCGTGGCCCTGAATGCAGTGAAAAGATTAATAGGCCTACCGGAATATTATTTTAAACAAAGCCCTTAAAAACAAACTACTCCCAGCTATAAAACAAAACTTCAAGCATAAGAGAACTTCAAAAAGGCACTGAATTGTGGGAGGGATTATTATTTTGGGGGCCCCAATAACCTAATGCATGGCCCAGTTATGATGTAGACAGAAAGAGCACACAGTGGTGAACGTTTTGAAGGTGGTACCATTGTCCAAGGACCATCACAGGCTGAGTTATCAACAAAAATGTTTTGTAAAAGGAATGCTCTGCGAATGATTATGAGCACGAGAGTCTGAGTACTGCGAATATTGTAGTATATTGCCTGCGATGCTCAGAACAGCCCCTAGAGAACACCACAATAAAAGTAGCATTTGTAAGAAACATAGGCCCTCATTACGACCCTGGTGGTTTGTAACCGCCAGGGCCGCGGGACGCGGTGGCACCGCCGACAGGCCGGCGGTGCCCCGCGGGGCATTCTGACCGCGGCGGCTTAGCCGCGGTCAGAGAAGGGAAACCGGCGGTCTCCCGCCGGTTTCCCGCTGCCCCCAAGGAATCCTCCAAGCCGGCGCAGCTTGCTGCGCCGGCTTGGGGATTCCGACTCCCCCTCCCGCCATCCAGTTCCTGGCGGTTCTCCCGCCGGGAACCGGATGGCGGGAGGGGGAGTCGCGGGGCCCCTGGGGGCCCCTGCAGTGCCCATGGCATGGGCACTGCAGGGGCCCCCGTAAGAGGGCCCCGCTTGTATTTCACTGTCTGCATAGCAGACAGTGAAATACGCGACGGGTGCAGTAGCACCCGTCGCACCTTCCCACTCCGCCGGCTCGATTACGAGCCGGCTTCATGGTGGGAAGGTCGTTTTCCCCTGGGCTGGCGGGCGGCCTTTCGGCGGCCGCCCGCCAGCCCAGGGGAAAACTTGGAATGCCGGCTGCGGTCTTCAGACCGCGGTGCGGTATTCCTGCGGCGCAACTTTGGCGGGCGGCCTCCACCGCCCGTCAAAGTTGTAATGAGGGCCATAGTCATGTAACCATATAGTTAGTTGCTAGAGAGCAAAGCCACAGGAAAACAAAATAGCAGAAAATAATGCAATGTAACCATATATATAGTTGTGAGAGAGCATAAAACATTATGGCCCTCATTACAACATTGGCGGTAAATCCCGCTTACCGCCGTGCAGGAGACCGCCAATACACCACTGCGGCGGCGGCTGAATTCCACTACAGCTATTGCGACCCACAGGCCAGAATCCGCCAAAATCCAGACACCCACACAAGTCCGCCACACCAAAGGTCAGTGATAAACTGGCGATAACAAAACCTCCACCGTCACACCAATAGGAATACGCCCACACTATCACAACCCATGAATCCACGCGGCGCTCTTTCAACCGCGGTATTCCATTGGCGGTACACACCGCCGCGCTCAAAATACACACAAATACAAAACACAACCACATTGGGCAATTCAAAATACACACACCTGATACACATACACACACCACTCCCACACACTCAATACAATATAAAACACACACCCACATCACCCACAAATTCCTATGACAAAAATTTAGAAAGAAGCCCAGAGAGAGACACCACCATCAACAATACTAGCATCCACAGGCACACAACACCATCACTCACACAACATCCACGCACCTCAGACAACACACACAAACACATCCCCTCACACATCAAAACACACACCACCCCACACATCACCTGCACCACACCATGGCCCTGCAAAGACACCCCATGTTCTCTGAGGAGGAGCTCAGGGTCATGGTGGAGGAAATCATCCGGGTAGAGCCACAGCTCTTCGGATCACCGGTGCAGCACACCTCCATAGCTAGGAAGGTGGAGCTATGGTGCAGAATCGTAGACAGGGTCAACGCAGTGGGACAGCATCCAAGAACACGGGATGACATCAGGAAGAGGTGGAACGACCTACGGGGGAAGGTGCGTTCCGTGGTCTCAAGACACGAGATTGCAGTTCAGAGGACTGGCAGCGGACCCCCACCTCCTCCCCCACAACTAACATGGGAGGAGCAGGTCTTGGCTATACTGCATCCTGAGGGCCACGCAGGAGTAGCAGGAGGAATGGACTCTAGTAAGTCAAATCTTAACTATTACATCCCCCACCCTACCTGCATGCTATCACATACCCCACCCTCACCCTCACCCTCACCCCCATCACTCCAACACCTCACATATGCCCCACTATCACAACCCACACATCCCAATACCAAGCCCGGCATGCAACAACAAAGCATGGACACCAATCACCAAAGTATGTCCACTACAGATACCCACACAGATCCCCAAACCAACTATCACACAAGGTCCTACACAAGAATGTTAGCACTGGAGTACAGGGTCACCCACCCATTGTACACGATGGCACACACAGATGCAATAATCATGCCTTTGCACCCCTGCAGGGCCCCTACCCAATGTCACCGGACAGGAGGTTCCAGACATGTCCACTCCCCCCACAGAAGAGGCCCACAGTGATGACAGCAGCTCTGTCCAACTGGATCAAGATGGCCAGCCCGGCCCATCTGGGACCTCGGGAAAGTCGGTTCCCCTGACACTGGCACATGCCACCACAGAGCCTCCCCCCTCAGGAAACACCAGCACAGCACCCACCCAGCAGACCCGTCCCTCTGTCCCCAGGACACGTCAAGCAGCAGTGTGTCCACCACTACATGGAACCCAGGCAAACCCACCACCCCAAGAAAATCAGGGACCTGGGAGCAGTGGCAGTGGGCATACGGTTCAGGGGACAGAGGAACAGGAAAACAGGGGATCTGGGAGGACTGCTGTGCGATAGGGGGAGGACAGGCCCAGGGAACCCACTCTCCACGAGGCCCTCTCCAACATCATGAGAGCGTACCATCATTCCCAGGAGACGATGGCAATGGTACTGGCCAAATTTCAGGAGACCCAGCAGCTGCACGAGGAACAGTATTTGGGGATCAGGGAGGAACTCAAGTCCATCAACACCACCCTGGTCACCATTGTAGGGGTGCTGAAGGACCTTGTGAACACCAGGAGGGACACTGTGACACAACAAGGGGCCCCTGACACTAGCCTGGATGATGAACAGCCCACCACCTCCACCGGCGCTAGTGGACAGGAGGCACCGCCACAGGACCATGACACCAGCATCCTACCCCCTGCAGATGGAGAACTACCCCGCAAACGGTCCCTGAGATCCAGGACAAAGACAGAGAACAATGCCAAGACCCCCGCCAGGAAATAAGACCACCCTGAATGTCATCCTTCTGTCCTACTTCGTCACCCTGTCCATCCACCAACTGCCCTAGCTCCACTTCCTATGCCCCTTTGGACAATGCACCTGTGAAACAAATGGGCTGGACTCTGCCATGGACAATCCTCCACCATCATCCCTGCCCATTTTACAACGCCCTCCACTATTTTGCACCGAAATAAATACCCTTGAATCACAAAACAATCTGGAGTCAGTCTGTGCTTTCACAAATGTGTATTTGCAATAACTAAGGAAAATGTCAATGTCGATTGTATTGTCAACATACCTATATCACACAGCTCTAGTCCATGAGGTAACATAGCAGACGTCACACAGTGGGACCCACATCTGTGAAATGGAAAGGCAAAGTGACAAGTCAGGGTCCATACACTGGGTGAAAGTGACAGACATATGATAGGTCTAACAATTGTATGAGATGTGTGAGCCAGTGACATCTTCTTACCTGTGTCTCACTGGAAGTATTGCTGGATAACGTTGTTTCTGTTGTCGATATCCTCTTCTTCTTCCTCCTCTTGTTCACTGTCCACAGGCTCCACAGCTGCCACAAGACCGCCTTCTGGACCATCCTCCTGCAGAAAAGGCACGTGTCGTCGCAAAGCCAGGTTGTGCAGCATACAGCAGGCCACAATGATCTGGCACACCTTCTTTGGTGAGTAGTAGAGAGAACCACCTGTCATATGGAGGCACCGAAACCTGGCCTTCAGGAGGCCGAAGGTCCTTTCGATCACTCTCCTAGTTCACCCATGTGCCTCATTGTAGCGTTCCTCTGCCCTTGTCCTGGGATTTCTCACTGGGGTCAGTAGCCATTACAGGTTGGGGTACCCAGAGTCACCTGCAAATGTCGAGAGACAACTGTTAGACACACACTAACCCTTAGGGACAACCCCAGACCCAGACAACTATTCACACGGTATAGGGTCCTTGTCCTCACCTATTAGACACACACGGTGCCTCTGGAGTTGCTCCATCACATAAGGGATGCTGCTATTCCTCAAAATTTAAGCGTCATGCACTGAGCCTGGAAACTTGGCATTCACATGGGTGATGTACTGATCGGCCAAACACACCATCAGCACATTCATTGAATGGTAGCTCTTCCGGTTTCTGTACACCTGTTCACTCCTGCCGGGGGGGACCAATGCCACATGTGTCCCATCAATGGCACCTACGATGTTGGGGATATGTCCCAGGGCATAAAGTCACCTTTCACTGTGGGCAAATCCTCCACCTGAGGGAAAACGATGTAGCTGCTCATGTGTTTCAGCAGGGCAGACAATACGTTTGAGAACATAGGCTGGGACATCCCTGATGCAATTGCCACTGTAGTTTGAAAAGACACACTTGCCAGGAAATGGAGTACTGACAGGACTTGTAATAGAGGGGGGATTCCTGTGGGATGGCGGATAGCTGACATCAGGTCTGGCTCCAACTGGGCACACAGTTCATGGATTGGTGCACGCTCAAGTCTGTAGGTGACTATTACGTGTCTCTAGTCCATTTTCGACAGGTCCACCAGCGGTCTGTACACCGGAGGATGCCGCCATCTCCTCACCTGCTCCAGCGGACGTGCCCTTTGGATGAGAACAGCGAGCAGAGAGTCAGCCAACACTGAGGTATTAAAAAAATTATTATTGCACACATTTGTCAATCCGAAATGTGCCTGTCAATCTGTGTATGCAAGGCCTAGATAGGTGTTACGCATTTAAAAATAATGCCATGTGGCCCCCTGAAATGGCGGCTGCCTGAACTGTAAGGTAGGACAAGGGGATATGAGGTAACTGCGCTGGCGTTGTACACCGTTGCGGTAGGTGGTCAAAGACCGCAGCACAATCCTGCATTGGTTAACATTGGACCCTATGGGTCCCAGGAGCCAATGACGATGTACGCCGGCGGGGACGGTACGCACCACCGCGGACGTGACCGCCATTTTCTGTCTGTTCACTCACTTGATACCTGACCTTCGACAGGAGAGGACCTACACTGCAAGTGCTGCTGTGACCTCAGTCTGGAAGCGACGATGGCTCATGTGTCTGGGGAAAGGGCCCCTGCCTTCACTTCAGAGGAGTTGGAGAAGTTAGTGGATGGGGTCCTCCCCCAGTACACGCTACTCTACGGTCCTCCAGACAAACAGGTGAGTACACTGTGAGCATGCTGTATGGGCAATGCTTGTTTGGAGTGGTGTGGATGGAAGATACAGAGGGGGGGGACTGAGGCCTGCATGAGCGGACGGTGAGTGTATATGCATCAGGGCAAGGGTGGGAACGTGGGTCAATGACTGTGACGGTCCGGACGGTTAAAGATTTTCCTTTCCCCTGTACTATTCCTCTAGGTCAGCGCCTACCAGAAGAAGGATATTTGGCGTGCCATCGCCAAGGACGTCCGGACCCTGGGGGTCCACCACAGACGGAGCACCCACTGCCGTAAAAGATGGGAGGACATTCGCCACTGGAGCAAGAAGACGGCGAAGGCCCAGCTGGGGATGCCCTCCCAACGTGGGAGGGGTGCCCGTCGCACCATGACCCCCCTGATGTTCCGGATCCTGGCGGTGGCCTATCCGGAGTTGGATGGGCACTTGAGGGCATCACAGCAGCCACAAGGGGGTGCGTACAGTCACATCCATCTGACTCTGCGTGCATTACGAGGTGTCTGGGTGGGGTAGGTGGGCTGTGGGTTCCCCTAGGCCAGGGCGAGTTTTGTAGGTAAGGTCCCTTCGTGAGGCAGGCTATGTGGCACCCCAACCCCACCAGTGGTAAGAGCCAACTACACCTAGTCAGGCTCCTGTGACTTCCATGTGTGCAGAAATCAGGCATAGGCCTTGTACCCCATGTCCCTGTGATTAATTAGGGAACTCTAAGTGCATGGCGTAGTGCAGAGGGCTGCTGTGTCTGTGGTGTCTGCCAACGGTAGTGGTATTGCATGCACTGAACATGTCTTACTTCTGTCTCCCCCCCCCCCTTTTTGTGGTCTCCCTGTTCTTGTGTGCATTAGCATCATCAGGTGGAGGAGCAGTGGTACTGGAGCAGGAGGGAGCTGCATCCCACATCCCTGTACCTCAGCCTAACCCAAGCACACCATCAGACCAGCATGCACACACCTCAACACACAAGGGTGGATCTGGCAAACATAAGCACAACACATCCCACAGGCACTCACACAAGCATCATACCCATGCAGAAATAGCAACATCCACTGCCTCCACTGTGTCCCCCTCCTCCTCGTCTACCCCCTCCCACCCTGTCTCGTCTCCACTCACACCTGCATGCACTACATCTTCAGCCACTACCTCCATCACCAGCACGCCCATCACCACACACCACTCACGTGCACTCACCACCCCCACTACCATTGTGTGTCTGTGAGCCCTCCTCCCAAAGTACACAAACGCAGCCACACACTCACCCAACAGCCATCCACCTCACAACAGCCTCCAGCCCATGCACCTTCACCCAAAGTCAGCAAACGTACACCTCCTACAAACACTACCACTTCCTCCACTCCCAAACCCCCTCCATCTATGCGTACCAGTGTGTCTAAAAAGCTTTTCCTGTCCAATATTGACCTCTTCCCTACACCTACCCCCGTCCGTCCGTCCCCTAGGGCCCACCTTTCCAGGTCCCAAACCAGCACCTCAGCCACCACATCACCGGGCACAGTGGTGGCAGCAACTGTGGGCTTTTGGAGTGCACCAAGCAACAGGGCTGCCAGTGTTCCACGGAGCGAAGGCAAGGACTTTCCGCCACCTCCAAAAGTAAAAAAGTTGCCCACATACCAGAGGGAGAAGGCGAAAACACCTGCCACCAGGGCTCAGGCAAAACAAAAGTAGATGGTGGCAAGACAGCTGCGCCACCATCCAAGGTGGGGAAGGGCCAGAAAATCAAGGGCAGGTCCACATCGACGCCAACCTGCACGGCGGATAAGACCGCCACCAGCACCGCCACCTGCACCGCCACCTGCACCGCCACCAGCACCGGAGTCACTGAGCCCGCCACCAGCACTGCAGTCACTGAGCCCGCCACCAGCACCGCAGTCACTGAGCCCACCACCAGCACCGCCGCCACAAAGACCACCACCAGCACCGCAGTCACTGAGCCCGCCACCAGCACCGCTGCCACAAAGACCGCTGCCAGCACCGCCGCCACTGAGTCCACCGCCAGCACTGATGCCACAGAGCCCGCAGCCAGCACCGATGCCACAGAGCCCGCCGCCAGCACCGATGCCACAGAGCCCGCCGCCAGCACCGATGCCACAGAGTCCGCAGCATGCACCGATGCCACTGACACCGCCGCCAGCACCGCCAGCAGCCCTGCGAAATCCTGAGCCAGTGGCACCACCGCAGACATGGCTGCCATCCCCAGTGATCAGTCGTATGAGGCTGCTGGTCAGTTCCAGGAGCCTGGGCAGCTTGCATGTTGCACCACCGTCAGTGGAGTATCACATCCACTACCTCAGTCCTTGGCAGGATGAAGCGCTCTGGGCACCAAGCCCCCTCCAGAACCAGTGGAGTATCACATCCACTACCTCAGTCCTTGGCAGGATGAAGCACTCTGGGCACAAAGCCCCCTCCAGAACCAGTGGAGTATCACATCCACTACCTCAGTCCTTGGCACGATGAAGCACTCTAGGCACCAAGCCCCCTCCAGAACCAGTGGAGTATCACATCCACTCCCTCAGTCCTTGGCAGGATGAAGCACTCTGTGCACAAAGCCCCCTCCAGAACCAGTGGAGTATCACATCCACTGCCTCAGTCCTTGGCAGGATGAAGCACTCTGGGCACCAAGCCCACTTCAGAACCAGTGGAGACTGTGATCCACTTGAGAGACTGTGGCTTTGCACTCCCCAGGATAAAGCAGTGGGCACCCCACCCACTTGAGAGACTTGAGAGACTGTGGCTTTGCACTCCCCAGGATAGAGCAGTGGGCAACCCACCAACTTGGGAGACTTGAAAGACTGTGGCTTTGCACTCCCCAGGATAAAGCAGTGGGCAACCCACCCACTTGAGAGACTTGAGAGACTGTGGCTTTGCATTCCCCAGGATAAAGCAGTGGGCAACCCACCCACTTGAGAGACTTGAGAGACTGTTGCTTTGCACTCCCCAGGATGGAGCAGTGGGCAATCCACCCACTTGAGAAACTTGAGAGACTGTGGCTTTGCACTCCCCAGGATAAAGCAGTGGGCAACCCACCCACTTGAGAGACTTGAGAGACTGTGGCTTTGCACTCCCCAGGTTAAAGCAGTGGGCAACCCACCCACTTGAGAGACTGTGGCTTTGCACTCCCCAGGATAGAGCAGTGGGCAACCCACCCACTTGAGAGACTGTTGCTTTGCATTCCCCAGGATAGAGCAGTGGGCAACCCACCCACTTGGGAGACTTGAGAGACTGTGGCTTTGCATTCCCCAGGATACAGCAGTGGGCATGGGGCCCCTTTGTGGAGCTGGCGTCGTGCACTCATCCGGCTGAGATGCCCCCCTACCCTTCCCCCTGAGGTGGCTGTTTCATTTCGATCTGATCTGATGCCCCAGCTGTATTCTCTCTGATTGGAGTCTGGTATCGTGTGTGGGCCTCGCTCATGCATTTTGGGCCCAGTGGTCTACGGACTATAAATGCACTATCCGGACTTGTGTAGTTGGTGTACATAATTGTTTATACTGTATTTCAAGTTTTGACTAATGGATTTTTATTTATTACAATCGTTCAACTCATTTCCTTTTGTCCTTGCATTCTTCCAGGTGGATGGGGTGTGTATATGTAATGTTGCAGCATGTGTTTGTGTGTATGGTATTGTGGGTGAGGGTGGGGTGGGGTTGTTGCGTGTTGCGTGTGTGTGTCACTCTCTTTTCCCTCCCCCCCTATGTTGTAGGTGCAGTACTCACTGTGGTTGTCGCCGCCGTCTTTCGTGCTCCTGGTAGAGGAGCAGGAATACCATTGCAGGGAGTATTTGGAGTTCTGGCTCCATGGCGTCCTGGTTCCTCGTGGAATGTGTAGAGGTGAGTGTTTTCCCTTCCAAGTCCTGTTTCCGCCGTGTTTTTGTTAGCGCTGGTTCTGCCCCGGAAAAGGTGGCCGATTGGCCTCTCATAATAGTGTGGCGGTAAATTGTCTTCCGCCTGTCTGTTGGCAGTGACCGCCGCAGTGTTTTTTTCTACCAACGTGGCGGTCGGAGTGTTAAAGTGGCTGTCTATGTTGGCGGTTTCCGCCATGGTTGTGATTCCATTTTTTTTACTGCCGGCCTGTTGGCAGTCTTACCGCTGCTTCATCACCGACCGCCAGAGTTGTAATGAGGGACTATACCTTTTTAAGGCTAGCGGTCTATTACAATAACATCACAGACATGGCTGTTAAAACACAAACTGTTCTAATCTGAAAAACAACAGTTCTACCCATGAATGAGCTTCAACAGTCACAGAATGGTGGGAGGGGTTATCATTTTGGGGTCCCAACTCACCTAGTGTGGGGGACCCAGAAATGAGTAGTTAGAAAGAGCACTTCGTGTTGAATGTTTTGAAGATGGTCCCATTGTCCTAGGACCACCACCGGCTGAGTTATGAGCAAAAAGGTTTTGTAAAAGGAATACCCCGCAAAGCATTATGGGGCAAGTTTCCCCGAGTGCTCTTCCACTGTGCTGGGAGAGCTGCTTTGATTATTTCTGTGTTTTTTTATGTAAAGCACTTATTATAAGGGAGTTTTTAAAGCCAAGGAGTGCGAAGGGGAGAGACTAAAGCAAAATTGAAATGACTCTGATTAGGTAACAGTGTGAACAATGTGACGAGTGCTGAAATACTTCTGATCGAGTTGGTACTGTTCGCGTTCTATGAAACTTCGAAGCGCCATGGCTGCCATGGAGCGCGCAGGGAGAGACAAAAGAAAAAAGTAGCTCGCCCTCGCTAAAGTATATTAGCAATCGTGCAATAATCCATGTAACATGGTCAGTCTGCAAGGCGTAATAAAAGAGCCTCAAGCTGGACAAATGTAAAGCATTTACTAATGACATCAAGGGATCTTTGAAAGGCAAGCCCAGGAATGAATGAAAGTAATGGGTGTGAGATGGGCATGGTTAAATCCCACAGAATAAATTACACCAGGTCGAAAAGCAGCACTTGCGCACTGCCATGCTTGACCTAAAATGCAGTCCTGTTTCCTTTAAGGGAAAGGGTTGCTTTAAACAAAGTCTTCTTTATTAAAAACAGTTGTAGGCATGGTGGTTTGCTGATCCCAGTAGGCCATCATCCCTGTGGTGGCTGCAATTCCTAGTAGATCATAAATTGCGACCTATCTTATTACCATTCATGAGGCAGGTTGATATGCGACCCACTAGGCATTGCTAAATTTCATTTAACACTTTAATACATTAGTAATTGAGATTTTCAAATAACGATTCAGCAAGAATCGCAATTTGGAAATCAAAATTCCTAGTGTTAGTACATCTGGCCTATAGATTGTCACAGTTGGTTGCATGTCGCAGTATTATTCCACAAAATATCAACCTGCACATATATCATGATATCGACTCCCACATTATTGTCAAAGTATAGATTTACAATAATTAACTTCGCAATGGCAATATTATTTTTATTTCTATTTTCATTGGCCTGTACAAGAAGGCCATAAAACTGATGTTTTGCAAGAAAGGACAGGCTGTTTCATTTATTCCTGCAAAGAAAAGCATAAAATAATACAAGGCTGTCCTTCCGTGATCTTTATTCTGAAATTTGTGTAAATGCAGGTAGTTTTCTTTTTTCCCAACATAGGGGCATATTTATGAGCCCCTAGTGCCACCAAAGCGTCACTTTTTGGGATACTCCAGTGGTGCTGTGCCCTGCACCGTCTTTACAAGGTGGCGTTCAGCCACACTTTTTGTGGCTTAACACCACCTTGTAAATACAACCTCTTCACACGCAGCCCTTTGCGTGGAAGGGGTGTGCAATGAGTGTTGCTGTGGGCGTGCCAGAGCAACACCCATTGCATTTTGATGCTGCCTCAGATTTATGAGTTTTCTTAAACCTGAGGTATCGCCAAAATGTAACGCGGGCGGGGGCGTTAGCAAAGCGTAACGAGGAGGAATGCTTTTACTCCTCCTTGTTTTTTTGCTTTTTCTATGTATCCTGCATTTTGCACCACACATAGAAAGAGAAAAATGCCAGACATGATTGGTATGTGTGGGAAGGTATCCCTTTCTGCACATAAACAATCATTTCAAAATGATGCTTTACCATTTCTGTGTGTACTGCATTCTACACCACACACAGGAGTGCCAAATCGCCATTAGTGATTGTTTATGTGCAGGAAGGGACACCTTCCCACACATAAACAATCAAACCCCTCAATGTAAGCATCCTTGTACGATGGTGCAACAATGCCTGCGTTGGTGCTGGCAGCTAACTTTAGGGCCAGCGCAGGGGACAACACAGGGGTGCCCCGTATTCAATTAAATATGGCGCATCCCTGATTTGTGAAAATGACGGAGCGAGGCGCTGCCAATTTTGGCGCAGCGTCTTGCTCCCCCATTTTCCTTTAAATATGGGTCCTAGGCCCTGATTTATACTTTTTGGTGCAAAACTGCACCAACTCAGTTTTGCACCAAAAAGTTTTGCACTGGCTTGCACCATTTCTGTGCACCAGCTGGGCAACATATTTATGGAATGGTGCAAGCCGGTGCAAAAGGTAGGCTAGCGGCAAAACAATGACATTAGTCGGGTGGGGCTGATGGTATGGAAGAAGGGGATTTTGTACCAAAAAATGATGTTAGACAGGTTAGAGTAAAAAAAAATGACTAACCTGCCTAGAGTCATTTTCTGACACAAAAACATCCTTACCACCTGACTCCTGTCTTAGAAAAGACAGGAGTCATGCCCACCACCCCAATGGCTAGCACAGAGGTCCAGGGTACGCTGGGCATGGCCATTGCACCCAGTGACACATAGGGGGGGCCCTTTCAGGTCCCTCAATGGCACTTTAAAAAAAAAGAAAAATACTTACCTGTACTTACTTATACTTACCTGGGATGGGGTCCCCCATCCTCTGCTGTCCCTCTAGTGTTGCTGGGGGTGTCCCTGGGGCCTGCGGAGGGCATCTGTGGGCTTATATTATTGTGTTCCACCATGGAAATATGCCCACAGGTTCCCTAATGCCTGCCCTGACCCAGGCATTAAATAATGGGGCAAAGCAAGCTTTGCCCCATTATTTGACCACTCTTCCCCGTGCCTGATTTTAGCATGGGGGGATAAATATGGTGCTAAGGCCACAGAGTCATTTTTTGCACTGGAATGTCTACCTTGCATCTCATTAACGCTAGGTAGGTTTCCATGTCCAAAAAATGACTTTAACTCCATAAATTTGGCACAAGACGGGTCTAGGACCAAAGTATAAATATAGAGTTAATTTTGCCCCGAATTTGCATTTTAAAAAATGACACAAATTCGGGGCAAAGCAAGTATAAATATGCCCCCTAGTATCTTCCATTAAATGCTTTTGAATTAATGCACATTACCTCCCGTCCCTCCCTCGCCTTCCTTTCCCCCAATGAAGCTCCCTGCCTCCCCCTGGACCCCTCCCATCCTCTTGGGTGCATTTCTTGTTGGGATAATGTCGAGGCAGATTCCTTCCAAGCGGCGCAGGATTGCTTCCTCTTCTTCTTCTTCGGGGGAGGATGTTGCGGTTCCCCTTTCCACTCCTGGTGGACACTAGGTTGCGGTAGGGGTTCCTGAGCCTCTCATGTCCAGAGAGGAGGTTCAGGACATGATTGAGGTGGCTGTGTCTCGTGCTCTGCAGGCTGGAGCATCTAGACCTGGACGTTCTACGGCATCCTGTCCTTCGGGGGCTGTGGAGGGGTCCTCTTCATTGGATGATGACCCTCCTTCTACTTCTTCTGGTGGGAAATATGTCTCCAGTGAGGAGATGTGGGAGGTTCTGACGCATGTTCGGGACAATTTAGGTTTTCCTGTTTTTCAACCTACAGGGACTGATTCACACTTGTTCCCTCAATATCAAACGCCTTCGAGGTTTGTCATGCCTTTTCAGGGCCCTGTTAAGGATATGGTGTTCCGGGAGTAGAAGGATGTGGACAAGTCTCAGGTTCTGCGTTTCCTTCAGAAACTGTACTTACTGGAAGGGGAGGATGTGTTGCCACCTTCCGTTAGGCTGGATTCCACTTTGGCAACTTTAATTGGCAAGACGGCGGTCAATCCGGAGGATTGTGTTCCTGCTGATGCCACTGACAGAAAGGTGGATACAGGTCTGAAGAGGGTATTTGCGGCGGATAATTAGGCCCTTAGAGCTGGTATTTTTGCTGCTTATTCTGCCCAATCCTTGGTGCAGGATTTTGACAAACTGGCGGTAGCTGTTCAGGAGGGTCCGGAGTGTTTGGAACTGCTGGCAGTTATGGAACAACAGGCCAGGTTGCTGGTGGACATGTCATCAGATGTAGTCCGCACTTCGGCTCTGGCTTCGGGAGTTCTGATTGGGGCTCGTAGGTCCCTCTGGTTAAGGATGTGGAAGGCGGATCCTGAGGAGAAGTCTGCTCTCCTGAGACTGCCTTTTGAGGGGCGCAATTTATTTGGGGATCAGTTGCCTTCCATGCTTTCGAAAGCTTTTAAGGAGATGAAACACGCCTTGCCTTACAAAGGTGGTTCTTCTTCTGGCAAGGGTTGGCGGAAGCATTCTCGTTCTTCTCCCAAAGTTGATTCCAAGTCTTTTCTTCCAGGAAGCGTCGTTTTCAGCCCCGTTTTTCTCCTAAAAAGTCTGCTCCTTCGGGGCGAGGAGGCTTCAAGAAGGGTTCCTGACAATCACTGTGGGCCTGGCAGAGGGCTGGTTGGGGGGCGGCTGAGGCAGTTTCTTCACGTTTGGCAGGAGGATGTCAACGATCGCTGGGTGCTGGACATTGTAAACAATGGCTACGCCATAGACTTCGACGTAGTACCTCCAGATACCGGGGTTCGTCCTATTCCACTGCCTGCGGACGGGGCCCAGAGGCGGGCGTTGTTGGAAAAGGTCCGGGACTTACTTCTCAAGAGGGCCATGTTCCTGTGGGGGAGAGAGGTCTGGACACTTATTCCATCTTGTTCCTGGTTCTAAAGGTGTCAGGGGGCTTTCGTCCTGTCCTCAATCTCAAGGGTGTGAATTCCTGGATCAAGACTGTACATTTCCGTATGCTTTCCATTCAGTCGATTTTTCCTCTGGTCGGTCCAGGGGATTTCCTGGGGTCTCTGGATCTGCAGGATGCTTACCTGCATGTTCCAGCGGCTCTGTCTTCTCAGAGGTTCCTACGCTTTGCGGTGGGCCAGGACCATTTTCAGTTTTGTGTTCTGCCATTTGGCCTCAAGTCCTCTCCACGGATTTTCACCAAGGTGCTGGCCCCTCTGGTAGCTCTTCTACATTCCGAGGGGGTGTTTGTCCATCCTTATTTGGACGATATTCTGTTTCAAGCGCCCACTCAGGTTCTGTTAAGGAGTCATGTGGCCCGGGTTCTGTTGGTCCTGCAAAAACACGTTTTTTTGGTCAACTGGGGGAAGTCAGATTTGGTACCTTCCCAGGATCTGGTTTTTCTCTGGCCCGTTTTCTGACTCTTCAAGGCTTGGTGACTGTGTCGGAGAAGCGGTTGTTGTGCCTCTAGTCACAGGTGTTGTCGATCTTGTCGCAGCCTGCTCCCGGAGCCCATCAGTGGTTGCGTCTGCGGGGTCATTTGGCGTCGGTGGTTTTTCTGGTACCGTGGGCACGGTTTCATCTTCTTTGCCTGATGAACTGGTTTCTCGTTTGTTTGTCTCCGGGGTCGAGTTCTCTTCAGACAAGGATTCCTGTGTCGGGTTTGTTCGCAGGGAGTTGGGTTGGTGGCTGGTGCCGGCTCATCTTCGTGTGGGGGTGTCTTTATCTCCTCCTCACCCGGTGGTGGTGACGACCGATGCCAGCCTCTCCGGTTGGGGGGCTTGGCTGGGGTCGGCTCAGGTCCAGGGGTTTTGGTCGCCTCTGGAGGCCAGACGCTCCTCGAATTGGCGGGAGTTGAAGGCGGTGCTTCTTGCTCTGATTCATTTTCAGGAATCCCTGAAGGGTTTGGATGTTCTTAGACGGACAGACAACTTGGTGACCAAAGCTTACGTGAACAGGCAGGGAGGGACCAGGTCGCGGTCGCTGTTCCGAATTGCGAGGGACATTTTTGTTTGGGCGCATGGGTGGGTTCTATCCCTGCGAGCCACCTACATTCAGGGGGTGGTCAATGTTCGGGTGGATCTTCTGATCCGGGTCATTCCTTCGTCTCAGCTTTTCTCCCTCTGGTTGTCTCTGTTTCATCGCCTGGTTCGCCTGTGGGGTCTTCCGGTGTTGGATGTGTTTGCCTCCCAGAGAATGCGAAAGTGAGGCGCTTTTGCTCGCGGTTTCGTTGTCCTCAGGCTTGGGCGGTGGACGGGATGTTGTGTCCTTGGCCTCAGGATCTTTTGTACGCATTTCCACCCTTCCAGTTGCTCTGTGCATTTCTGGTGAGGGTATGTCTTCTGAAGGCAAGGGTTCTCTTGATCGCGCCCCATTGGCCACGGGCGAATTGGTTTCCGTTGCTTTGGTTGATGGCTTCCGGTCACATGTGGACTCTCCCTCTCTGTCCCTCGCCTATGAAGTTTCCTTGACTCCCGATGTGGTCGTTGAGGCGGTTGCACTTGACGGCTTGGAAGCTGAACGGAGGTGATTGACGTGCTTAGGGGTTCTGTCGCTTTGAGTTCTACTTTAATGGCTTCGCGGCGTTGTTCCACTTTACTGTCTTATGGTCGGCAGTGGAAGGTTTTTTCTTCCTGGTGTTTGCGGCATAGGTTGGATCCTACAGCTGCTTCTCTTTTTGAGGTGATGCAGTTTCTGCAGGATGGGGCCCAGTTGGGTTTGTCTGTGGCTTCACTGCTGGTGCAGTGGGCTGCGATTCAGGCTTTTAGGGGTCCGTGGTGTAATCTGTCTGATGAGGGTCATTTAATGCCTAGGTTTTTCCAGGGCCTTCTTTCCTCGTCCGGTGCGGGCCTTTCCTTCCTGGGATCTTTCTTTGGTGTTGGATGCTTTGACTGTTCCTCCCTTTGAACCTCTGGATTCATGCGACTTACGTCATCTCTCTTTGAAGACTTTTTTTCTGGTAGCCATTACTTCAGCCCGTCGTTTGGGGGAGTTGGCAGCCTTGGCCTGCTCTTTTCCTTTTTGTAAGGTTTTTCCTGATCGGGTTGTGCTTATTCCGGTTCCTTCATTTGTTCCCAAAGTGAATTCGGCTTTCCATGCTCGCCAGGAGGTTATCCTTCCTGCTTTTTTGTCCCGATCCTTCCTCGGATGAAGAGGTTTGATTGCATTTGTTGGATGTACGTCGGGCTTTGTTGGAGTATCTACAGGTGGTTGCTCCTTTCCGGAAAGGTGATTCTCTGTTTGTTAATTTTGGTCTGGCTCGGAAGGGGGAGAAGCCGTCCACTGCTTCGTTGAGTCGTTGGGTTCGCTCTCTGATTTTGATGGCTTATTCTTTGAGAGGGGTTGTACCACCCCAGGGTATACAGGGCCATTCTACCAGGGGTATGGCTGCTACAGTGGCGAAGCTGCAGGGCGCTTCTGTGGTAGAAATTTGCAGGGCCGCTACCTGGGCCTCACCTTCTACCTTTGTTCATCATTACAGACTGGCGGACTTGGGCAGTTTGGAGTCGGTATTGAGTCACTGTGTCTTGTCCTCTATGATGTAATAGGAGGGTGGTTGTCCTGTGTCCTTTTTTGGTTGTGATTAAACTTGTTGCAACTCAGTGTCCGTCTCCTGTTTTTCGCTTGCTATGTCTCATTGGTGGAAAGGACGGCGAGGGAGGGACGGGAGGTAATGCGTCCATTACTTACGATAATGGCATTACTCCTAGTCCTACCCCCTCGCCTTCCTTTCCGTTCCCTCCCGCCCTCCCAGTACGGACCGCCTGAGTTGCTGTTTGGGCTTGTTTCTGTACAGGAGGTGGTAGGGGTGGGGGGGGGGATTTAAAGGGAAGGGAGGGGTCTAGGGGGAGCCAGGGATCCTCATTGGTGGAAAGAAAGGCGAGGGAGTAGGACTAGGAGTAATGCCATTATCGTAAGTAATGGACGCATTATTTTAACGCATGGCCTCTTGGATTTACCCATTGCTGTAAAGACGCTGCTAACGACAGGTTGGCAGCTCCATTTTGTGAACATCATTTTTTCGTGTATTAATTCTGTGTATAGTCATGTGAGAACGCTCAGCTCACAAGGGGCTTGGAAAATACCATATATTGGAAATGGAAATGCTAGCATTAATGGCATGCATCCTTCTCTTCCAGACCTCCATTACAGGATTATAAATGTAATTAACACAACGGAATACCAACAGCAAAGTTAGCAGGAACTGGAATTTCTGCTTTCAGCGACAGCCTGGCAATCAGGTATTCTGTGCACCACGCAGCGGAATTAATAGAGACCCCGAGGGTGCAAACGAAGCTAAAGGTTAATAGTCCAAATGTATGCAAAGCAGCCTGGACATTTTTTAATTTAATTCAGAGCTCAGCTATTTTACAGGTCTTAAATTAGGCCTGTTTAAAAAGGCAACCGTCTGTCGCCTTTGTTGCTGGGTGGCAGAGGGCCAGGCTTGCTGACATTAGCAAAGAAATGTACATTGACAGAGTCAAACTCCTCTGGGCTCAATTTGAGCATTTGTAGGGGAGACGGCTGAGCACACCACTGAAGAGCACGGCCTACCCGTCTAACAATGTTCGTTTTAGGAAAAACCTAAGAGAAACTAATAAAATGTGTTAATGATCTTTTTAGATTATGGCACATTTTGGATAAACAGCCAGGTCTCCGAGATGAAAATGAATTACAAGAAATCAGGGCCATTGATTTTTTTCAGCGAAATGGGTTTTTCCAAGTCTATTTTCTAAGAGCGTTCATATCTATTGGCAGCAGGATAAGCAGGAGAGCCTTTCAATGGCCGAAGAACAGATCACAAGTGTAACCTTTAAGCCCTCCGCAGTGACTCTTATCCCTCGAGACTCTCAACTGCCACGCGTCCTCTATACATCGCTAGACACAGGTATTGCGATATACCGTGCACCCCATCCTCCTCGTCCTGAGCAGGCATTCTGACCACAGAAGTTCATGGCAGAGACATCATTTAGGGAGTCACAAATATGGCCAAAATTGTAACCCATGACTTACCTCCTTTGACTTCAAACATGAATGTTTAGACAAGGCTCCAAGCTCCTCTTTCCAAAGGGCTCTCTTTGATTCGGGAACTGGCAGGAAACCGCACGATGCAATTGTGCTCAAGGGACCATTTTGGTGGCTAAATCTGCATGTTACAAGTTCTGTAGCAAAAAACTAGAACTAAGATAATCTACGGGCGTTTCCTTGCATTATGTTTTACTATTGCATGTGATTGCAGATTTTTGTAAGTATATCTACGCAAAAGGCGTAAAGACCTAAAAGACAAAATGCATGACTAACTCTATCAATCAAAACCTGAGGCTGAGGTATGTACAACAGACCTGCCAACTCACAGTGCCACTGTGTGTCACACGATCTCAGTTCCCTTCACACCGTCACCCGGTGAGGAGCCGCTATCGTACTGTGGCAGGGAAGGCAAGCTGGAAATCACTGAAAGAGTGGATTTCCAGCTTCTGTTTAGAGACTGTAAGCATCCGATGACCATTAAGGGGTGTGAAAAACACCGCAGTACATTGGCAGCAGGCTCAGAAATCTTTTGGCTTTAGCTTTTCGGGAGGTGGAGGTCAATGGGGACATTGGATGGAAGACACCATACAGTGCAGATCATCAGCTGTGAAGTATCTCAGACCGAGTGGAGACTCTTTTACCCCCAAACTCCAGAGTCTGCGGCAGGTAAAATAAACTTGGTGCAAAAACTTCAACTGAATGATTCTAAACTGGGATGTGATAGCAGCCTCTCTGAGGGAGGCCTGGGCCTCTTGACAATCGTCATCTGTAAGTGGACACAAATGGAGATTTTCTTAGCTTTAGTGAAAGAAAGTCTTGATTTTATTAAACACACGGAGGCGAGTATTATGCTATCTTCTCTTGCTTTATTTTGAATAGCAGCCAAGACAAAAACTACTAATCCTAGTAAACCTAGCTGGGAAACTACTGAAAATATGTCATACAGAGAATAACCAATCAGAATAACAGGTGAGTATAAACATCGTGACTGAGAGCAACAAGTCCTCTTTTCTTGCAGAGCAGTTAATTCACTCTGAATAAAGGAACAATCAGAAGTAAAATAACACATGCCAACAGAATCGAAAATAAGGCTTCAAACGATAAACGATATTAACAGTCTTTTCATTGAGGTCTGGATGGAAAAGGGAAAGATGCAAGTTCTGAAGTAGAGTCTTCTTCTGTATAGTAGAGGGTATGCCAGTCGAAGCATCATGGTGTGGTGAAGGAAAGACTTTAAGACGTCTGGTTGGTAGAGGTAGATGTACCTGCTGAAACAAAGGGAGGGTTAAACACAGGAATAAAAGTGGTGGGATAATACTCGCCTCCGTGTGTTTAATAAAATCAAGACTTTCTTTCACTAAAGCTAAGAAAATCTCCATTTTATTACAAACACGGAGGCTCCTATTATGCTAGTTCAAAGCATGGAAATTACTGAATTAGCCACATGAGAAACAGGCTTACAATAAAAAGTTCTAAAAGTTGAGACATTTGACCAATCTTCCGATTTGAGAATGTCGACCAAACTCAATCCTGCTCAAAAGGCCTTGGAAGCCATAGCTCCCCTAGTGGAATGGGCCCAAAAAAGGGAAATATCAATACCAGCCAAGTTCATAATCCATTTCACACAACGGGCCAAAGTAGTGGACGAGACAGGATTGTGAGGGGACCTGAAGGAGACGAGGAGTTGAGTTTCGGAAGGCCTTCTCAAATATTGTGTTCTTGATATATATTCTTTCAAACAAGTTCCTATGCATAAATTAGCATGACCAGGAAAGTGTGGGTAAAAAACTGACATTAGATTAGTCTTTGTCCTTCTTCGAACCTGGAAGAAAACACCTTGAGGAGTATATTGTACAGAAGTTACATCCAAGGCTCTAACATCAGAAATGCACTTGAGAGAAACCAGACAGAGGAGAATGGTAAGTTTAGCAGAAAGAAATTTTAGAGATAGAAGAGAATTAGATTGTTGAGAAAGAAGAAACTGTAAGATCACATTGACATCCCACATAGAATTATACTTGGGTAAAGGGGTTTGGCGAAACGTACTCCCTTTAACAGTCGACTAATTAGAGGATGTTCACCAACTGGCTTGTTGTTTACTCGGTCATGTTCTGCGGAAATCGCGGACCTGTACATATTAACCGTTCTATATGCTTTGCCCTGGGCTGCCAGGGAGGCTAAGAAATTAACGATAAGAACTACATCCGCTGAAGAGGGATCGGCAACCCTGACCAGACACCAACTATGCCAGACTGACCAGGCTGACTTGTAAGCTTTAGTTGTGCCGGGAGCCCAGGCCTGACGTATGAAGCTAGTAGCTTCCTGCGAAATTCCTGGGGTTCTCCAGGCAGACCCGAAACCATCCAAGCGACTAACTGGAGTGAATGGTTGAGTATCAGATCGTGAGGTTGTCCTTGGGGATTCAACAAAAGAGAGGGAAAGAGAGGAAGAAGAACAGGGAAGTCTGCCAGTAATTCGATAGCTGAGGGGAACCAAGGCTGTCCCTGCCAAAGGGGGGTAATCAATAAGATTCTGGTGGATTGACGGCGAACCTGCGCCAAAACTCTGGAGATCATAATGAAAGGAGGGAAAGCATAATTTGTTTGGTTGGACCAATCCTGTTGGAAAGCGTTGGTAGCCAAAGCTTGAGGGTCTGGTCGCCAATAGAATTGAGGGATTTGAGAGTTGAAACGAGAGGCAAAGAGATCGACAGAGAAGGGACCGAATATGGAAGAAAGATTCTTGAAGATAGAAGGGTGAAGACGCCAATCGCTGGAGTCCTGAAGGTACCTGGAGCACCAATCTGCGATTGTGTTCATATTTCCCGGAAGATATTCTGCTCGTAGGGAAATTTGATTTTGGAGACAAAATTCCCACAGGCTTTTTGCTAGCTCGGCGAGGGGTTTCGACCGAGTACCTCCCAGGTGATTTATATAGCGAACTGCTTAAAGATTGTCCATCCGGAGGAGAATAGAACAACTTACCCTGTCTTTGGCAAAGGTTTGGATCGCAAAGGAACCTGCAAGAATCTCTAAACAATTTATGTGCAGAGATGACTCCTCTCTTGACCATAAACCTCCAGTCGAGAACTGAGCACATCTTGCGCCCCAACCAGTCCGACTTGCCTCGGATTCTAAGACAAGATCTGGTGCTGTAGAGAATATTGCCCGGCCATTCAAAGCGTCTAGGTGGTCGAGCCACCATTGAAGTTCGATCCGGGACTCGTGATCTAGTGAAAGTAGATCCTCGTATCCGAAACCTTTGCGAAGATGGCGAATCTTTAATCGCTGAAGCGCTCAATAATGAAGAGGGCCTGGAAATATGGCCTGAATAGATGAGGCTAGAAGACCGATTATACGGGCCAGACCTTTGATTGTAAGTTGTGACTTGTTCAAAACTGACCGAATTTCCTTTTTTATATGGGAAATCTTTTGATCTGGAAGATGAAGAGTAGCCTTGATGGAATCTATGAGAAACCCTAAAAACTCCATTTGACGGGATGGAACAAGGTCGGATTCGTCTCTGTTGACGAGGAATCCTAGGCTCTGAAGGAGGGAAACAAACATGTCTAAGTGTTGTATTAGTAAGGATTTGTCCTGATGTAAAATGTGGAAATCGTCTAGGTGGACTATAATCCTGACCCCCTGCGCTCTCATGTGCGTTACTACTGGTTTTAATACCTTGGTGAAACACCAAGGAGCTGAAGAGAGACCAAAAAGAAGACATGTGAAGCGATAAAATTGGTCCTTCCATTGGAACTGAAGAAATTTCCTGGAGGACTGATGAATGGGGATGGAGAGATAAGCGTCTTGAAGGTCCAAACGAACCATCCAATCGTTTGTCAATAGCGAATCCCGAAGATGGAGAATTGTTTCCATCTTGAAGTGGTGATAAACCACAAATTTGTTGAAAGACTTGAGGTTTATAACTGGACGAAATTTTTTGTTCTTTTTTGAACTAGAAATAGCGTACTGGTGAACCCTGAAGGGTGAGGGGAACATGGCTCTATTGCTTGTTTGAGAATGAGAGAATGAATCTCGTGAGAGAGCAGATAGTCTTGTTGTTTGGAAAACATTAAGGGTTTTGGAACACAATGTTGGAATGGAGTGGAATAGAGTTCTATACAATAACCTGAAACTGTCTGCAGAACCCATGGGTCTGCTGTTAGAATCTGGCAGTTTGTCAGAAATAATGCTGTCCGGCCTCCCACCAACAATGGACCACAAACAGGAGCGCTTACCTGAGCTTTGTGCGCCTCTGGATCTGAAGCCACGTCTGAAGGAACGATACCTCTGTGGGTAAAACTGTGGCTTGAATTCCTGCTGATAGGAAGTGGAGCCTCTGGTCTGGTTGACCGCACCCCTCTGGGTGTATCGGCCGACAAAGCGGCTCCTGCCTTTGCCGGCTCTTCCAAAAACATGTGAGTGAAAAATCTTCTGCATGGAAGATTGCGCTTTGTCCATTGAAGTAAAAGTTTGAACATATTTGCTAAGCTCCTTGATAAAGGAGTCCCCAAACAGCAGGCCGTTGGCTTCTGGACCCATTTCTTTGGAGGCGAGACTGTTGAGTTTAGGGTCAATTTTTAGTAAAAGGCTTTTGCGTCTTTCCTGCGCCATGGAAGCGTTTGTGTTGCCAAGGAGGCAAATCGCCCTTTGGGCCCAATTAGACAGGATGACCGGGTCAACCTTCTTGCCCTCCATTCTGGCTTCTTCAGCCAAATCCAAAATTCTTGTGAGAGGACCAGAGAGGTCCAGCAACCTGTCCTGGCAGTTGGTTCAGGCTCTGTCTACCCCTTTTTTGGGATCTTTTCCAAATCTGGTAAAGAACATTAACATGTTGGGATCAATAACAGGAGTGGCTGTAATATTGTTGGGGAGGGAGGGTCTGGGGCATTCAGATTTAAGTCTATTACGCACTAACTTATCTAAAGGTTGTCGTAATTTTTTTTAAACATATTCTGCCACATGATCGCAGGGAGTCCATTCGGTGGAGTTAGGGTGACGGATAAGTGACGGATCAAACATCGGTTGACCCGCAAAATCCAATAAGGAATTATTTTCACTTGATTTAGATTTAGATGACTCTCCCAATAAATTTAGAGAAGTTTTACGCCTCTTCTCCACAGGCCCTGGCCAGATCATTGTGTCTGGATCATCCTTATCCGTGTCTGAATCACCCATGTCGTCATCTGTATTTCCCAGATTAGTGATCTGAATGGGGAAAGTGGCATTGGAGGAAGTGGATGGTTGGTTAGGAATATTTTTTGACGGAGAGTCAGAATTTATGGCGATAATGTCTGCTTTTCTTTTTCTGGACTTGGAAGAGGTAGATGCAGAATCCAAAGAGAAAAGTTTTTTGACGGAGGCTTCAAATGTCTTAGAGAAATCGGAAATTGAGTTGGAAACCGCCTTCTGAACAGAGTCTTGAATAAAGAGTCTAAATCGTCTTTAAAATGTTGAGCCTTTTCATCTTCAGAATAATTTTCCATTGTGGGAAAAAAAAACTTAAGTAATTATTTAAATAATAATAAAAATGTAAAATTAAAAATGTAAAATTAAAAAGTCAAATTAAAATGTAACTGCCTGAGATATATATTAACTGGGTTAAAATGAAGAAGGGGAACAAAATTTGTGAACCAGGCAGTGGGAAACGGAAATAATACGAAGAAAATGGCTCTGTGATACTTGAACAAATGGTTGCGCTTGAGAAAGCACGACCGCGAAGGGAAAACAGCTGAATAAGAAACAGCTGATCCCCTCAGGCAAATATCAAGGAAAGCGCTCACCGGGGCTTGAATTTATTTCAGTAGCGGTCGCGCTTGAAAAAGCGTGACCGCGATGAGGAGTTTGAGGAGCCGAAAGTGTACGCGCTGTGCCGGCAAGCGTCTGAGCTGTCAAACGCTGCCGTGCACAGCGCGCGTCGCAGGCGTTCGCCTTAGAACACCAGGGAAAGTTAAAAATAGATTTATCCGAGGGCAAGGAAAAGTTGAAAACGGAATGGAACGAGCAGATAGAAGTATGTCTAGAAGCGTATTGACAATACATTAAAAAAAGAATAAAGATGTAATAAAAGACAATAGAATAACCGTATTAAATCTTATGAATAACATGCACAAGAAAGATAGTACTTATCTTGACTGAGAGCAGCAAGAAAAGAGGACTTGTTGCTCTCAGTCACGATGTTTATACTCACCTGTTATTCTGATTGGTTATTCTCTGTATGACATATTTTCAGTAGTTTCCCAGCTAGGTTTACTGGGATTTGTAGTTTTTGTCTTGGCTGCTATTCAAAATAAAGCAAGAGAAGATAGCATAATAGGAGCCTCCGTGTTTGTAATAAAATCCCATGCTCACACCTCTGGCAGATGTAGCAGGGAGTCAGGTGTGTCAAGAGTTTGTGTTTTTGTATTTTCTTCGTTTGGGCCCCTGCTTCCAATAGACTAAAGTCGGGGAGTTCTGTTAAGACCAATAAATATGGCCTAATTGCATAATGTAACCACAAGTATTTGAAGAACTCATTACGGTGAAGATCAAATTCTTATTGTAGAGTTGAAAAGGATTTCATCATTACACTAGTCATGACCACATAATTTGAAGATGCCAATCAAATCTTACTGGAACTGCAACACCTGAGTGACCCTACTCCAAACGCATAGTGGCGTTTCCCTGGTACGCCTTTTTCCGCTAAACTCTCTAGTGGTGTGCCACACTTGGAGTATCACTTTTGACACTCATGGAAGTGTGAGATGGGTTGTATATGCCACTGCTTCTCTTACTTTTCTGAGGCAAAAGTGGGACTACCATGCACATCATACCATCATCCATTAAAGATCAGCCATTGGGATGCCCTATAACATGATGTGATGTCGGGTACTGCCATTCCACCTTCATAGGTACATTTGAAACATTTTGACAGCACAGTCCTTTGTATCCCGTCATTCCGCAGACATCCCCTGAGTATTGTATTAACCTTGGTAAAGAAACTGTGCATGAATGAATAGGTTACATTTTGTAATTGAGATAGCAAACTAGGAAGTGCAACCCCTTTAAATATGGCTGCCCAATACTTCACGTTGTTGTGTAATTGATCAATTTGTGGCTAGATGTTCATGTAAAGATTTGAAACATTCGGTAACCACCCGCAGGCCCAGCACCCAAGCCAAACTGCCAGGGAAGAGCCCACTAAGAATAGGGATGATGCATGTCTATTAAGTGGAGTCTCGTGCACTTGTCAAAGGGCTGAAAAATCTGTATTACACTTAGAAGAGATCAATCATTCACAACCTCAGAACTCAGGTCAAAATGTAATATATTCAGCAGAAGAAGTAGGTAATTCCATCTCACCAAATCAAACATCCTTTCATAATTGGCTAGGAAGAGAGACAATGAACCCTAAATAATATCAAACCCCTCGGTTATTATGTCTAGGACCTCTTTTTGGCATGAAGTCTAATTGGTCACCTCCAACCACTGAATTAATCACTCTGGTTTACCAGGACTTTTACATTTTTACAGGTTTATCAAAGAAATAGAGCGATATGACACACAGGAAAAATTCTTCTATACTCTAATGCCGCAGCAGCAATGGGCCAGACCATTTTAACATCAACAGATTAGAGAATCCTACTGGGAATGTTTTCGGTCCAGGTGTTCTTCCTGGGCACAGTTGCTGTAAGGTTTTACCTACATGTCCTCCGTAAGGACTCATTCTAGGGACTCACTTTCTTCATCGGTCAATGTTCTGAATGGGAAATCTTTCACAAAGTCACTCTGGCGAACCGTCTGTGGAATACAGGGTCTTGTAGTAAGACCTAAATTCTCCAGATGTGTGTGTCTCTCCTTTCATCTCCCTAACCTCCCCGTCTGTGGAAGAGGTTATTGGAACCTGCCTGGCCAAGTTGGTGCCTAGCCAGTGTATGGTTTTACAAGCCTTATTCACCCATTGATTTTTAGGGCTCTGAGTTGCTAGCTATCCCCCTTTTGCTTTGTTTAACTGTAACTGTTTTAGCATCGTCTGAGTGTGTAGAGCATTACAGAGCTTGATCAGAGAGGGTGAAACTAGATGTTGCACTTCAAGATCCAATATCTTATCCTTGAGGTCCACTGACTGCTGTTGTGACCTGCAATTTTCCTCCACATGTTGACGAGCGAGGGCACCCTGCATCGTGGCCTTCAGTACCTTCTGTAAAGTCCCTGCGGATTCCACTGAGTCAGTATTGCTGGTCAGTTGACTCCACCATATGGTATTTGTGTTCTGGGTTGGTCAACCACTAGGCTTCCAGCCACACCCACTGTCTCTTGTTTCTGAGCCCATTTGAAAGTTCATTTGTAGCGACAAAGTAATCGGAAAGAACTCACACCAGCATCTGGACATCCACCACCTTATTCAATTCAGAATTAGGCACTAAAAAATAGTCGAGATGTGAGAACGTCCAGTGGGCTCCAGAATAATAGGTGAAACTCCTTTCATGAGTCTGAAAAGCCCTCCAGCCATCTGAGATCCTGAGGGCACCCAAGGACTTGGCCAGAACCATGAGGCCCCACAGCGGACAGTTCCCCATATTTGCACCCTGTAGTCTTAAACCCATCTGCTAGTCTGTTAATATCTCACCCCTACAATCCATAGTCTCAGGGTAAATTGTGCAAGTAACTAATCTATGGTCTATAGAAAAGGTGACACCAAAGGCAGAGGTGCATACACACTAATCAAGGATATCACATTGACCTGTAGCATTCCTGACACAGCTATGTATCTACCCATGTTAACTTGCCAGGCCTAAGTAACTTTAAGGGGGAGATATTTTCAGAAAAGTATCACCACAACTTTAGAAACTTCTGGTGAATCCTTCATGGTAGACCTGTGAAAATCCCATATATGCCAGAATGGGACAGAGATTCCACAGCAGGTGAGTTTCTTGCAAATAAATGTATGTCTAGGTGATGTCTTTTAGCTGCTTGCAATATCGTTCGCAGTTTGATCTGGTCTAGCAGCCAGTTAATGTTCCATGAGTGTACTCTAACTAGACCTCCCTTAGTGTCAGAACCTTCATCCATTCTTAAGTAGTTCACTTCACTGGGGTGAGGTGAAGTGTTGTAATCGCCAATTGGTGCCACACCTCTATTTACATTGATTGGAGCAAGGTTATTCCTTATGTGGACGTAGTTCCCTGTGTTGAATGGTACTGCACTCCACCAGGACCCTGGTGCCCATCTACCATTGGAGTCTGTTGGTGCTCTTCCACCCACTCCCAGATCGCCTCTGGAGTCTCAAAGAAAAACTTGTGGGACTGAAACATGACATTCAACCTGGGAACGTATAGTGGATGTTCAGAGAACTCAACTTCCTTTTGGTTTCCTCATAGGATTTATGTTGTTTCTGCACAAGATGGGTATAATCTGAGCTGTGACACAATTCTCCTTGTTTATGTTTGTAGAACAGTGCCTCTTTTGACATGGGCATCACCGACTTTTAGCCTGGTTTCTGGTGCAATTTCAACTGAAAGTGCACTGGGTCCCTGTTAAACAGGTCCCCAGTGCCAGATCTCTTTCCCCAAAACTGCACAGTCATTTGTCCCAATTGGCAAACTTTTAGCTACCACTGTAAGGGCCACATGTATGAATATTTGGAATTGCGAGTCCCTAATTGCGATTCCATGCGAATCGCAATTAGGCAATCGTAATTCCAAATGTAAGAAACTCTAGTGAGTTTCTTTTGCGATTCCCGATGGGTCACAAATAGACCTGCCTCATCAATATTAATGAGGTAGGTCACAATTTACAACCCACCAGGAATTGCAAATATCACAGGGATGGTGGCCTGCTGGTGTCAGCAGACCACCACATCTGTGATTGCTTTTAAATAAAGCAATCTTTTTTTTTCAAACGAAGTCCATTATCCTTAATGGAAAACAGACTGCGTTTAAAAATAAAAAAATGAAACATTGAAACATTGAAACACTGCCTGCTCTTAAGAAACGTTTTTGCATGCATTCACATTCCGTTAGGGACCCCTTCCCCTTTGCGAATGGGTTAGCTCCAATTTGAAATTGGTGCTAACTGTGATTGTTTTGCGACTGCATTCACGGTCACAAAACAATTATACATACCATTTAGATTAGTATTTAGGAAAGGACGCCCTGGACACGCCCCTTCCTAATACCGAATCGTAAAACCCAAATTGTGATTCGGTAACATGTTACCGAAATGCAGTTTGGGCTTTGTACATCCCACAAAAGCATTTTTCTAGTAGCAAATGGGCCGATTCATAGAATCAGCCCGTTTGCGACTAGAAAAATGCTTTGTACATCTGGCCCTAGGGGCCACATGTATGAATAATAGGTTTTGCGACTCCCAAAGTTTGAGTCTTAGCGACTCGCAATTTGTGAGTCGCAAAATCGGATGTACAACAGTGTCAATGACACTGTTTGCGATTCCCAATGGAATAGCAAATGAGCTACATCATAAATATTCATGAGGTAGGTTGCAATTTACGACCCCATTGGGAATGGTAATCCTGGTCATCCTGGGGACAGCAGACCACCATGTTGGTGACTGCTTTTAAATAAAGCAGTTTTATTTTTTTAAATGCAGCCCATTTTCCTTAAAGGAAAACAGAATGAATTTCAAAAACAAATTGAAAAGTTTTCTTTTCATTTTTTCAGAGCAGGCAGTAGTCCGTGGGACCACTGCCTGTTCTGAATTTTTTTTTCTCTACCATTCACAAAGGGGAAGGGGTACCACTGGACCCCTTCCCGTTTGCGAATGGGTTAGCAGCAATTTGAAACTGGTGCTAACTGCGATTGTTTTGTGACCCCATTCACAGTCACAAAACAGTCGTACATCGCACTGCGACTCGCAATTAGGAAGGGAATGCCCCTTTCTAATTGCAACACACAAACCTAATTTGCGATTCAGTAAATAGATTACCAAATCGTAAAATAGGGTCTGAACATACCAAAACGCTTTTTTCTTGTCGCAAACGGCCCGATTCTGTGAATCGGGCTGTTTGTGAGAAGAAAAATGGTACATACCTCTGACCCCAAGTTCCTAGTAAATGGTACCCCTGGTAGGTAGGGTACTAAAGAAAAGCCACTGAGGGCTCCAATAGGAATTGTACCACCCTCAGGGACCCGTCTCACTAAGTGTACCCAGTGGTGCTTTCACAGGCTATGTGTCTTGGTACAGAGCTAAAAGGAAAACACAACATGGCACACAGCCTACATGCCCTGTCCCCTTTACACTGCATGCAATACATTAAAGTCACCCCTCTAGCACGGCCTTCCAGCCCTCCAGGCAGGGTGATTTATTTTACATGTGAGGGCATACCTGCATGAGCAGATATGCCCCTGTTTGTCTTTGTCGATTCTCAGACATAGTAAGTGAACAAGAAAGCCATTTTAAGTACATATGCTGGAAACCGCTCATTACGAGTTCTCCAGCTACATGATGGCTTCACTGAAAATAGGGATGTTTGGTATCAAACATCTCATATTAATAAACCGTCACTGATTCCAGTGCACTGAGAGGGCACTTTAGAGGTGTCCCCTGAAAACCTACTAGCTCTAGCGTGGACACTGACTGGTCAAAACCAGTCCAGCCACCATAGACAGAGTTCTGGCCCCCTGAGGTGAGAGCCAATGCTCTTGAGGGTTCAGAACAAAGGCCTGCTCTGGCAGAGGTGTGACCTACTCTTCCAGGCAGGATGGATATTCCAGGGCAGGGAGCTTCAAAGACCTGCCCCCTTTCAAATGCGACCAGGCCTCTCCTAATGGTAGAGAAGGCCGACCCCCAGTTCCTGACCCCACTTTTGGTGGCAGGACTGGTGGGAAAATTAGTTAAATTTGGAGGAGTGCCCACTTCATGCCAGTCCCACCCTAAGCTGGAAGAGCTGAAGTGGACAATATTATTTAAATTCCTCAATTTCGTGTGGAAGGAATTAGGCCAATAGGGTTAGTGTTATGCCTACTTCCCAAAGGAAGTGGTTATAAGAAGGGTGTAGTCACCCTAAAAGTGAGTAGCCCATAGGCTACCACCTGACACTCACTGTAACACCCCTAAATTCAGTACTTAGGTGGCACTCATGAACCCTAGAACTCAAATTCCTGTCAACGTAAGAAGAGCCAGACAACACAGAAGTCGCACTAGCAGAGAAGAGTGAAGACCACAACTAGCTTGGCTCCAGCCCTACCGACCTGTCTGCAGCCCATAAAGAACCTACACAGAAAAGACATCTTGTTCCACAGCCCAGCAACCTCCAAAGTCTTGGAAGGACTGCCTGTCGTCCATAAAAACCAAGAACTCCCGTGGACAGAGGACCTGTCTAAAAGAAACCAGTTTCAAAGAAAAAGAAGTCTACTTGAGGAACCATGAAACCGCTGCTGCAACAACCTCTGCACCCAACGCCCATGGCCTGAGTCCAAGTGGCCCACCAGTTCTGTGAAGGTTCCCCAGAACTTCTGAACAAGAGTTCACTGTGAGCTGACCCCTGCCGGACTCCAAAGCGACGCCGTCAGGCTCAATCCATAGGACTCCCCCTGACCGCGACTTTCCCGGTAATCTGTTTCCGATGGCAAAAGACACCTCTGCACCTAGAGTCTCTGGGCTTTGGGAAGCTGGACCATCGATGTCCCTATGACCCCTGGCATCTCTACTTACCTAGGAAGCTGTGGGTTGTCCTCGCCCGGCTTCCTGACCAGAGCCTGCAGCCTTTATCTGAAACTCATCTCCTCCATTAGATAACATTGGTTGCCCAATGCTGTGTTGCACTCTGCACCTGGCCGCCCCTGTGCCACTGAGGGTGTAGGTTTGGTGCTGCCTCATGGCCCCCCTTGTACTTATATCAAATCCAGGAGATCGGCCCCTGACCCCGCTTTACTCACCTGTGAGTACCGCTTCATCAGTTACTCCTATCTCCATTGGTTAACATTGGGTACACCAACGTTTTGTTGGCACTCTGCACCCAGCCGCCCCTGTGCCGCTGAGGGTGTAAGTTTGGTGCAACCTTGTGGGCCCTCCGGGTGCTTACCTCAACCCCAGTAGACCACCCTCTGACACTGCTTTTACTTAGCTGTAAGCAGCCCATCTTCATTCACCCCAGTCTCCATTGGTTAACATTTGGCACTTGACTCCAAATTTGACCTCTGCACCCGACCACCCCTGTGCCGCTGGTGGTGCACTCTTGGTGTTCATTTGAACCTTGCCAAGTGTTGACCTAAAACCCCAAAGACTGGATCTCTAGGTTGTGTACTTACCTGCAAAACTGCATTCTTGTCTTCCTCTCATAGATTAACATTGAAGACTCTTAAAATTGCACTGTGTTGATTTTGGAAACTGAAAAGTATTTTTAATTTAAAAACTGCTTACCTTGTAACGAAGTTCTTTAGTTCAAAGCATACATAAAAGCAACTGTTATATTTCTACATTGGTTTCTGATTTATTCTTGAGTGTGTGTCTCATTTATTGCCTCTGTGAGTGCAACAAATGATTAACACAACTCCTTGATAAGCTTAACTGCTCACCCATACTACCACAAATAGAGCACTAGACCTATTTAATTCTGCCTCTGCAAGCCTTTGAGGATCCACAGGCCTCTGTGTACAGCATACTTCATTTTAGTGCACTATACAGTGCCAGCTTCCTACATTGGTGGAACGGCGGTGGGGTCTGCGAATTTGCATTTGCTGATACCGCTTGGTCATAAGTGACTACACAAGTAAATCAAAATTTGTGTTTACACAAATTGCATTTTTTAACTGAGTATTTTTCCAAATTCCTGAAAGTACTGTTAGGACCCGGGTTAGGTCCCTGTAGCTTAACAGTAACAACCTTGAAAATTTACTTTAGTTAGGTCTGCAAACACTTGTTAGGATTTTCTCTCTAGCTCAAAAAGGTCCTAGCTTTAGTAGAATAATGAGTACCTCAGAGGACAGGGTGGTGGAGCTCAACATCACCCCTTACCTTCAGCTTTCCCACAAGCAGTTAAGGGTCCTCTGTAAAATGCACAGAATAAAAACAAACCCAAACCCTACCAGTGCAAGGCTCCGGTAGCTACTGGCAGAGTATGATCAGGCCCACCCTTCTGATGAGGCCACTGATCCTGTAACTCGAGATAAGGACAACCCAAATGAGGAGGAAGAAAGGCACCCTCCTCAACTTGAAAGAGGAACCTACATCCCAAGTATCTAGGACACCTCCCTCTAGTGAGGATGGCTCAGGTACCTCGAGGTCCAGAGATAGAATCGCTGAAGAAAATGCCCTCTTAAAAAGGTTAGCTAAGAGACTGGACATGTAACAGAGGATCTTATCTATAGAAAGGGAAAGAGCAGAAATGGGTATAGCACCCATAAATGGTGTCAACAATAGGGATAGAGTAGTGCACGGTGACCCTAAAATCCCCAAATTGATTGTCCCCAAATATGAGGAGGGTGATGATATTGCCAAGTGGTTAACAGCCTTTGAGAGGGCCTGTGTTTTCAGAAAACGTAAGAATGAGTACTGGGGAACACTCCTTTGGGAACTGTTCTCAGGCAAGTGTAGGGATAGACTTCTCACGCTGAATTCGGCAGATGCAACCTCCTATGATCTCACGAAGGCTTCCCTGATTGAGGGATTAAGGTTGACTCCTGAGGAGTACAAGAATCAAATTCAGGGAAATTTGAAAACCCAGAGTCAGTCCTCAGTTGATTTTGTGAACTTCTCAGTGAAAACTCTAGGTGGCTGGTTAAAAGGTAACAATCTGCATGATTATGAAGGGCTTTACAATCTAATGATGAAAGTGCATCTGTTGAGTAATTGTATTCAAGAAAAGTTTCACCAGCACCTGGTAGACCTAGGTCCACTTTCTCCTCAAGAGTTGGGGAAGAAGGCAGACCACTGGGTCAAAACAACGGTGGCCAAGACTTCCATTGGTGGTGGGGGACCACAAGAAAGAGGCCAAAGAGCCCCCACAAGGGAAAAAGGGTAACCAAAATGAGGACAAAAACAGAAAATCTTCTAAAGGCCTCCAAAAACCTGCACATGAGGGTGGGCCCCAAGACTCTTCTCAGCCCAAGGATGGGTACAAAGTTCAAAACTGGGATCCCAGAAAGGCTTTGTGCCATAACTGCAAAACCAATGAACACCAAACTGGAGATCTACACTGTCCTAATGAAAAGAATGCCTATAGTGCACCTGCAGTAAGTAGAATTGTAAGTCTCCAGATGGGATTTCTAGACCATGTCAGTGAGCCAACTGAGGCAACTTTATGGATGAATTCTGTTTATTTGTTAATATGACACAGCTATTTGCCTACAACCCCTCGGGCCGACAGCGGATGATTGCGAATGGCAACCAGTTAACACAGCTTTAGGCCTACAACCCCGGAGGCCATCAGCATAGCAAAATGTGATAAAAAATAGAAACACAGGAAAACTTCAACACCCCCCAGAGCTCCCTCCCTCTATTCCCTTCATCCCCCCACATACGGCCAAATGGGCAAAGGTAAATCACATAAGTGTATAAGCCTCATAAGAGAATAACAGTTTGTGTGTATTATTTGGTAGCAATATGTTAGGGTTGTATCAGGTTGGGACAGGAGGAGTAATATCTTCAAGTAGGTAGGACAAGTACGTTTAATAAATTCTAAAGAGAGGATTTAGATAATGGGAGCCCATGTTGTGGAGTAAGCCTTTCTTTTGTGGTCCACTGCCAGGGATAACTTCTCCATCCCCCATAACTTAGGGAGCCAGGATGTGTAGTCTGGTATCTTCTCTGTGCCCCACAATGATAAGATTACTTGATGTGTGGCCCCAAGGGTGAGTGCCATCTGTTTCTTTTTTTGGAATCAGAATGGGAAGGTCAAAGGGTTGGAGAGGCCCAGGATAGTATATGCCGGGAATCGGGGGATTCGAGTGTTAAATGCTTGATCCAATATACGTCCCCAGAACCATTCTAGATTTGGGCAATGCCACATGTGGTGAAGCAGTGTACCTGTGTTCCCAATCCCACTTCAACACTTCCCAGATCATTTGGCTTCCAAGACTGAAGCCTAGCTGTAGTAAGATAAGACCAATAAGAGATTCATTTGTAGGCGGTTTCAACACTGGCTATGCTGTGTGGGCTGTTTGATGTGTTCTATAAAAAATGTCTCCCCATTTGGTGTCTGTCAGTTCCCTGCCTAGCTCCTTTTCCCGTCTAGTTTGGCCTGGTGGCTTAGGGGGGTAGGCCTGTGCATCCAGGAGAGCATATATCTCAGAAATTAAGGCCCATATTTATACTTTTTTAGCACCGCATTTGCACTGCTTTTTGATGGAAAAACGGCACAAACTTACAAAATACAATTGTATTCTGCAAGTTTGCACTGCTTTTGCGTCAAAAAATGATGCAAATGTGGCGCTAAAAAAGTATAAATATGGGCCTAAGTGCTTGTCATCCTTTTTAAGGAATAATCATTTCTCAAACAGTGTGAGAGGCCTCTATGCATAAGGCTGGACTGTGGGCTGTAGCACTAAGTGGAGAAGTTGCAGTTATTGCAATCTATCAGCTTCTGCTTGGCCACACTCCAATTATATCCCCTGTGGGTCGAAGAGGCAGCTCACTCTTTAACACTCCCATTCCTGCTAGCATCTAAATTGATCATGGCGCATGCCCAGGGTGACATCAGGATTGGCGCATATCAGGGTCATTGGGGATGAGAAAGCGGTCATCCCCGCTTTGTCACTCAAAACACAGAGCTGGTGATGGAAGGAGGAGTAAAGTCCCCACGCCCGGATTTCGCAAGGGAGCCAAGATTCCTTCCATATGTGGGACCCAGCAACTGCTTGGCCCATAAAGCACCAGTGTTTCTCTGACAGTGGACAGCTCCGCTCCACCAGGAAGTGTAGCTGAGCAGCATGAAAGTAGAGCACTAGACAGGGTATCACAAGTCCTCCCTCGCGCAATGAGCGGTACAACAAATGTCTGGATAGTCGTGGAGGATTCCCGTTCCAGACAAATTTGCAAACTGTGTTCTGCAATATTTGCGAGGTGCTTTTCCGCAGTGTTAGGGGGAGCATCTGGAAGATGTAAAGGACGCAGGGTAGAGTACTCATTTTGATCGCCACAATGTGGGCCATCCAAGATACGCTGAGACGTCGCCATGTATCTAAGTCTGTGATGATCTGCGATGTAAGGAAAGAGTAATTTACTGCAATAGTTTGTGAGATGGATTTGATCCCTAGGTAGGGGAGGTGATCGGAAGTCCACATGAATGGAAATCTAGATCAGAGGCTGGTTTCTTGGGGTGGGGTTACTGTAAGATTGAGAATCAGGGATTTCTGCATATTGACTTCAAGGCCTGATATCAGCCCGAATCTCTGCAGTTTGTCGACCAGGGCAGGGAGAGTGAGCATCGGGTGAGAGATGGCTAGAATTACGTCATCTGCGTATGACCTGATGAGATTTAGGTCACTGTCAAACTTTATCCCAGAAATATTACGGTTGGTTTGGATCGTTTGAGCCAGCAGCTCTATGTATAGGGCAAAGAGGAGGGGACACATGGGACATCCCTGTCTCATCCCACGCTGGATGGGAAAGGGCTGTGAGGACACCCCGATCATCCGCACTCAAGCCCTTAGCTTGCTATGAACGCTCTTGACCCAGCTCCTGAATTTATTCCCAAAGCCTAGGTGGGAAAGCATTGCAAAGCGATAGGGCCAGTGGACCACTTTGTGTTGTAAAGGAAGGATGGGAAAGACCTTCCAGAGAGCCCAAGCAGGACAGAACAAAACCCTTGAGGCCAGCCAAGAGCTACAGAATCTCTGGTTTGACCGAAAAGCACACTGGTGTATACCAACCTGGGCAGAAGATATGGGTGTTGGAGCCTGTGGCCCCCAGGGCACTCCAAGATAAGTGGAGTGGACTCTTCACTATCCTAGAAAATAAAGGGGAAGTCACCTATCTGGTGGACTTTGGCATTTGCAGGAATCCCAAGAGGGTAATCCATGTAAATCACCTGAAACCTTACCATGACAGAGCTGAGCTGACAATGCTCATGGTCACAGATGAGGGACAGGAATTGATCCTTTCCCTGATCTCCTCTCCAGCAATCCCAAAGATGACTCAGTTGAGGGAGTAGTCTTTTCAGACACCCTCTCTGACAAGAAGCAGACTGACTGCAGGCAGGTCATGCACCGGTTTGCTGAACTCTTTGTCTATGACCCTTGGCAGAACTATCTGGTGTACCCATGATGTGGATACTGTAGACAGTTTACCTGTCAAAAACTAATTTTACAGACAATCTGCCCATGTCAAGGAGAGCATCAAAGCTGAAGTCAGCAAATTGCTGGAATTGGGAGTCATTGAGCACTCAGAGAGCCCCTGGGCCAGCCCAGTTGTGATAGTCCTCAAACTTCATTCTCAGGGTGGAAAGAAAGAGATGAGTTTCTGTGTGGACTATAAGGATCTCAATGCAGTGACCAAGACAGATGCCCACCCAATTCCAAGAGCAGAGTGGGAGCAGCAAAATATCTGAGTATTTTTGATTTCTCACCAAGATACAGGCAGATAGCCCTTACTCCAGGAGCAAAAGAAAGACCTGCATTCTTCACTCCTGATTGGCATTATCAGTTCACTGTTATGCCATTTGGTCTGAAGAATGCCCCTGCCACATTCCAGAGGTTGGTGACTAAAGTCTTTGCTTGGTTAGAAGACTTTAGTGCAGCATATATAGATGATATTGCTGTCTTCAGCTCTACCTGGCAGGATCACCTGATCCACCTCAGAAAGGTCCACGAGGCTCTGACAAATGCAGGCCTCACTGTCAAGGCAAGCAATTGCCAGATAGGGCAGGGCCAGGTTGTATACTTGGGACACTTGGTAGGGGGGGCAAGTTCAACCACTCCAACCCAGGATCCAGACAATTCTGGGCTGGGAAGCTCCAACAACCCAGAGCAAGTCAGGGCATTCCTTGGTTTGACTGTGGATTACAGAATATTTGTGAAGGGCTATGGCACCATTGTGGACCCCTCACAGAACTCACACCTGAAACAATGCCCAAAAAGGTAAACTGGACAGTCAGCTGTGGAAGGCCAAGGACACCCTGAAAGAAGCAATGTGCTATGCATCTGTTCTAAAAGTACCAGGTTATTCTAAGCAATTCATTGCGCAGACAGATGCCTCTGAACATGGGATAGGAGCAGTCCTGTCCCAAATCAATGATGATGGCCAACACCAACCTTCTGCTTTCATTAGCAGGAGGTTAACTCCCTGGGAGCAGCATTGGAGTGCCATTGAGAGGTAAGCCTTCACTGGGGTTGGTCCATGAAGAAGCTGAGACCATACCTATTTGGTTCTCACTTCCTAGTTCAAACTGACCACAGGCCTCTTAGATGGCTAAGGTTGTCCATGTCCCTACAGGGGAATGGACTATATAGTAGAACACAGATCTGGGGGTGACCATGTCAATGCAGATGGCCTTTCCAGGTTCTTCCACTTAGAAGAAGAAGAAGACTCCCCTGGGAAGGGCTAGATTTATTCTCTTTTGTTTGGGAGGGTGTCATGTAGGAAAGTGCCTCTTTTGACATGGTCACCCCCCACACACACTTTTTGCCTGGTTTCTGGTGCAATGTAGACTGAAAGTGCACTGGGTCCCTGCTAAACAGGTCGCCAGTGCTAGATCTCTTTCCCCTAAACTGCACAGTCGTTTGTCACACTTGGCAAATCTTTAGTTGCCACTGTAAGTCCCCGATAATCTGTTTCCGATGGCAAAAGACACCTCTGCACCTAGAGCCCCTGGGCTTTGGGAATTTGGACCATCGGTGTCCCTATGACCCCTGGCATCTCTTCTTACCTAGGCAGCTGTGGGTTGTCCTCGCCCGGCTTCCTGACCAGAGCCTGCAGCCTGTATCTGAAACTCATATCCTCCATTAGATAACATTGGTTGCCCAATGCTGTGTTGCACTCTGCACCTGGCCGCCCCTGTGCCACTGAGGGTGTAGGTTTGGTGCTGCCTCATGGCCCCCCTTGTACTTATCTCAAATCCAGGAGATCTACCCCTGACCCCGCATTACTCATCTGTGAGTAGCGCTTCATCAGTTACTACTATCTCCATTGGTTAACATTGGGTACCCGACGTTTTGTTGGCACTCTTCACCCAGCCGCCCCTGTGCCGGTGAGGGTGTAAGTTTGGTGCTGCCTTGTGGGCCCTCCCGGTGCTTACCTGAACCCCAGTAGAACACCCTCTGACACTGCTTTTACTTAGCTGTAAGCAGCCCATCTTCATTCACCCCAGTCTTCATTGGTTAACATTGGGCACTTGACTCCAAATTTGACCTCTGCACCTGGCCACCCCTGTGCCGCTGGCGGTGCACTCTTGGTGTTCATTTGAACCTTGCCTAGTGTTGACCTAAAACCCCAAAGACTGGATCTCTAGGTTGTGTACTTATCTGCAAAACTGCATTCTTGTCTTCCTCCCATAGATTAACATTGAAGACTCTTAAAATTGCACTGTGTTGATTTTGGAAACTGAAAAGCATTTTTAATTTAAAAACTGCTTACCTTGTAACGAAGTTCTTTAGTTCAAAGCATATATAAAAGCAACTGTTATTTTTCTAAATTGGTTTCTGATTTATTCTTGAGTGTGTGTCTCATTTATTGCCTCTGTGAGTGCAACAAATGATTAACACAACTCCTTGATAAGCTTAACTGCTCACCCATACTACCACAACAGGCCTCTGTGTACAGCATACTTCATTTTAGTGCACTGCACAGAGTGTCAGCTTCCTACATTGGTGGAACAGTGGTGGGGTCTGCGACTTTGCATTTGCTGATACCACTTGGTCAATAAGTGACTACACAAGTAAATAAAAATTTGTGTTTACATAAATTGCATTTTTTAACTGAGTATTTTTCCAAATTCCTGAAAGTACTGTTAGGGCCCTGGTTAGGTCCCTGTAGCTTAACAGTAACAACCTTAAAATTTACTTTAGTTACATCTGCAAACACTTGTTAGGATTTTCTCTCTAGCTCAAAAAGGTCCCAGCTTTAGTAGAATAATGAGTACCTCAGAGGACAGGGTGGTGGAGCTCAACATCACCCCTTACCTTCAGCTTTCCCACAAGCAGTTAAGGGCCCTCTGTAAAATGCACAGAATAAAAACAAACTCAAACCCTACCAGTGCAAGGCTCCGGTAGCTACTGGCAGAGTATGATCAGGCCCACCCTTCTGATGTGGCCACTGATCCTGTAACTCGAGATAAGGATAACCCAAATGAGGAGGAAGAAAGGCACCCTCCTCAACTTGAAAGAGGAACCTACATCCCAAGTATCTAGGACACCTCCCTCTAGTGAGGATAGCTCAGGTACCTCGAGGTCCAGACATAGAATCTCTGAAGAAAATGCCCTCTTAAAAAGGTTAGCTAGGAGACTGGACATGTAACATAGGATCTTAGCTATAGAGAGGGAAAGAGCAAAAATGGGTTTAGCACCCATAAATGGTGGCAGCAATAGGGGCAGAGTAGTGCACTGTGACCCTAAAATCCCCAAAGGGATTGTCCCCAAATATTAGGAGGGTGATGACATTGCCAAGTGGTTAACAGCCTGTGAGAGGGCCTGTGCTTTCAGAAAACGTAAGAACGAGTACTGGGGAACACTCCTTTGGGAATTGTTCTCAGTCAAGTGTAGGGATAGACTTCTCACACTGAATTAGGCAGATGCAACCTCCTATGATCTCATGAAGGCTACCCTGATTGAGGGATTAGGGTTGACTCCTGAGAAGTACAAGAATCAAATTCAGGGAGATTTGAAAACCCAGAGTCAGTCCTCAGTTGATTTTGTGAACCTCTCAGTGAAAACTCTAGGTGGCTGGTTAAAAGGTAACAATCTGCATGATTATGAAGGGCTTTACAGTCTAATGATGAAAGTGCATCTGTTGAGTAATTGTATTCAAGAAAAGTTTCACCAGTATCTGGTAGACCTAGGTCCACTTTCTCCTCAAGAGTTGGGGAAGAAGGCAGACCACTGGGTCAAAACAACGGTGGCCAACACTTCCATTGGCGGTGGGGGACCACAAGAAAGAGGCCAAAGAGCCCCCACAAGGGAAAAAGGGTAACCAAAATGAGGACAAAAACAGAAAATCTTCTAAAGGCCTCCAAAAACCTGTACATGAGGGTGGGCCCCAAGACTCTTTTCAGCCCAAGGGTGGGTACAAAGTTCAAAACTGGGATCCCAGAAAGGCTTTGTGCCATAACTGTAAAACCAATGAACACCAAACTGGAGATCTACACTGTCCTAACGAAAAGAATACCTATAGTGCACCTGCAGTAAATACAATTGTAAGTCTCCAGATGGGATTTCTAGACCATGTCAGTGAGCCAACCAAGGCAACTTTATGGATCAATTCTGTTTATTTGTTAATATGACACAGCTATTTGCCTACAACCCCTCGGGCCGACAGCGGACGATAGCGAATGGCAACCAGTTAACACAGCTTTAGGCCTACAACCCCGGGGGCCATCAGCATAGCAAATTGAGATAACAAATAGAAACACAGGAAAACTTCAACACCCCCCAGAGCTCCCTCCCTTTATCCCCTTCATCCCCTTACATACGGCCAAATGGGCAAAGGTAAATCACATAAGTGTATAAGCCTTATAAGAGAATAACAGTTTGTGTGTATTGTTTGGTAGCAATATGTTAGGGTTGTATCAGGTTGGGACAGGAGGAGTAATATCTTCAAGTAGGTAGGACAAGTTTGTTTAATAAATTCTAAAGAGAGGATTTAGATAATGGGAGCCCATGTTGTAGAGTAAGCCTTTCTTTGGTGGTCCGCTGCCAGGAATAACTTCTCCATCCCCCATAACTTAGGGAGCCAGGATGTGTAGTCTGGTATCTTCTCTGTGCCCCACAATGATAAGATTACTTGATGTGTGGCCCTAAGGGTGAGTGCCACCTGTTTCCTTTTTTGGGATCAGAATGGGAAGGTTAAAGGGTTGGAGAGGCCCAGGGTAGTATATGCCGGGAATCGGGGGATTCGAGTGTTGAATGCTTGATCCAATATACGTCCCCAGAACCTTTCTAGATTTGGCCAATGCCACATGAGGTGAAGCAGTGTACCCGTGTTTCCAATCCCACTTCAACACTTCCCAGATCGTTTGGCTTCCAAGACTGAAGCCTAGCTGTAGTAAGATAAGACCAATAAGAGATTCATTTGTAGGCGGTTTCGACACTGAATATGCTGTTTGGGCTGTGTGATGTGTTCTATAAAAAATGTCTCCCCATTTGGTGTCTGTCAGTTCCCTGCCTAGCTCCTTTTCCCGTCTAGTTTGGCCTGGTGGCTTAGGGGGGTAGGTCTGTGCATCCAGGAGAGCATATATCTCAGAAATAAAGGCCCATATTTATAATTTTTTAGCACCGCATTTGCGCTGCTTTTTGTTGGAAAAACGGCACAAACTTACAAAATACAATTGTATTTTGCAAGTTTGCAATGCTTTTGCGTCAAAAAATTACGCAAATATGGCTCTAAAAAAGTATAAATATGGGCCTAAGTGCTTGTCATCCTTTTTAAGGAATATTCATTTCTAAAACAGTGTGAGAGGCCTCTATGCATAAGTCTGGACTGTGGGCTGTAGCACTAAGTGGAGAAGTTGCAGTTATTGCAATCTATCAGCTTCTGCTTGGCCACACTCCAATTATATCCCCTGTGGGTCGAAGAGGCAGCCCACTCTTTAACACTCCCATTCCTGCCAGCATCTAAATTGATCATGGCGCATACCCAGAGTGACATCAGGATTGGCGCATATCAGGGTCATTGGGGATGAGAAAGCGGTCATCCCCGCTTTGTCACTCAAAACACAGAGCTGGTGATGGGAGGAGGAGTAAAGTCCCCACGCCCGGATTTCGCAAGGGAGCCAAGATTCCTTCCATATGTGGGACCCAGCAACTGCTTGGCCCATAAAGCACCAGTGTTTCTCTGACAGTGGACAGCTCTGCTCCACCAGGAAGTGTAGCTGAGCAGCATGAAAGTAGAGCACTAGACAGGGTATCGCAAGTCCTCCCTCGCGCAATGAGCGGTACACCAAATGTCTGGATAGTCGTGGAGGATTCTCGTTCCAGACAAATTTGTAAACTGTGTTTTGCAATATTTGCGAGGTGCTTTTCCGCAGTGTTAGGGGGAGCATCTGGAAGAGGTAAAGGACGCAGGGTAGAGTACTCATTTTGATCGCCGCAATGTGGTCCATCCAAGATGCGCGGAGACGTCGCCATGTATCTAAGTCTGTGATGATCTGCGATGTAAGGAAAGAGTAATTTACTGCAATAGTTTGTGAGATGGAGCGGGCCAATTTGATCACTAGGTAGGGGAGGTGATCGGATGTCCACATGAATGGAAATCTAGATCAGAGGCTGGTTTCTTGGGGTGGGGTTACTGTAAGATTGAGAATCAGGGATTTCTGCATATTGACTTTAAGGCCTGATATCAGCCCGAATCATTGCAGTTTGTCGACCAGGGCAGGGAGAGTGAGCATCGGGTGAGAGATGGCTAGAATTACGTCATCTGCATAGGACCTGATGAGATTTAGGTCACTGTCAAACTTTATCCCAGATATATTACGGTTGGTTCGGATCGTTTGAGCCAGCAGCTCTATGCATAGGGCAAAGAGGAGGGGAAACATGGGACATCCCTGTCTCATCCCACGCTGGATGGGAAAGGGCTGTGAGGACACCCCGTTCATCCGCACTCAAGCCCTTAGCTTGCTATGAACGCTCTTGACCCAGCTCCTAAATTTATTCCCAAAGCCTAGGTGGGAAAGCATTGCAAAGCGATAGGGCCAGTGGACCACTTTGTGTTGTAAAGGAAGGATGGGAAAGACCTTCCAGAGAGCCCAAGCAGGACAGAACAAAACCATTGAGGCCAGCCAAGAGCTACAGAATCTCTAGTTTGACCAAAAAGCACACTGGTTGTATACCAACCTGGGCAGAAGATATGGGTGTTGGAACCTGTGGCCCCCAGGGCACTCCAAGATAAGTGGAGTGGACTCTTCACTATCCTAGAAAATAAAGGGGAAGTCACCTATCTGGTGGACTTTGGCATTTGCAGGAATCCCAAGAGGGTAATCCATGTAAATCACCTGAAACCTTACCATGACAGAGCTGAGCTGACAATGCTCATGGTCACAGATGAGGGACAGGAATTGATCCTTTCCCTGATCTCCTCTCCAGCAATCCCAAAGATGGCTCAGTTGAGGGAGTAGTCTTTTCAGACACCCTCTCTGACAAGCAGAAGACTGACTGCAGACAGGTCATGCACCAGTTTGCTGAACTCTTTCTCTATGACCCTTGGCAGAACTATCTGGTGTGCTCATGATGTGGATACTGTAGACAGTTTACCTGTCAAAAACAAATTTTACAGACAATCTGCCCATGTCAAGGAGAGCATCAAAGCTGAAGTCAGCAAATTGCTGGAATTGGGAGTCATTGAGCACTCAGAGAGCCCCTGGGCCAGCCCAGTTGTGATAGTCCTCAAACTTCATTCTCAGGGTGGAAAGAAAGAGATGAGTTTCTCTGGGGACTATAAGGATCTCAATGCAGTGACCAAGACAGATGCCCACCCAATTCCAAGAGCAGATTGGGAGCAGCCAAATATCTGAGTATGTTTGATCTCTCACCAAGATACAGGCAGATAGCCCTTACTCCAGGAGCAAAAGAAAGACCTGCATTCTCCACTCCTGATTGGCATTATCAGTTCACTGTTATGCCATTTGGTCTGAAGAATGCCCCTGCCACATTCCAGAGGTTGGTGACTAAAGTCTTTGCTTGGTTAGAAGACTTTAGTGCAGCATATATGGATGATATTGCTGTCTTCAGCTCTACCTGGCAGGATCATCTGATCCACCTCAGAAAGGTCCACGAGGCTCTGAAAAATGCAGGCCTCACTATCAAGGCAAGCAATTGCCAGATAGGGCAGGGCCAGGTTGTATACTTGGGACACTTGGTAGGTGGGGGCCAAGTTCAACCACTCCAACCCAAGATCCAGACAATTCTGGTCTGGGAAGCTCCAACAACCCAGAGCAAGTCAGGGCATTCCTTGGTTTGACTGTGGATTACAGAATATTTGTGAAGGGCTATAGCACCATTGTGGACCCCTCACAGAACTCACACCTGAAACAATGCCCAAAAAGGTAAACTGGACAGTCAGCTGTCGAAGGCCAAGGACACCCTGAAAGAAGCAATGTGCTATGCATCCATTCTAAAAGTACCAGGTTATTCTAAGCAATTCATTGCACAGACAGATGCCTCTGAACACGGGATAGGAGCAGTCCTGTCCCAAATCAATGATGATGACCATGACCAACCTTCTGCTTTCATTAGCAGGAGGTTAACTCCCTTGGAGCAGCATTGGAGTGCCATTGAGAGGTAAGCCTTCACTGTGGTTGGTCCATGAAGAAGCTGATACCATACCTATTTGGTTCTCACTTCCTAGTTCAAACTGATCACAGGCCTCTCAGATGGCTAAGGTTGTCCTTGTCCCTACAGGGGAATGGACTTTATAGTAGAACACAGACCTGGGGCTGACCATGCCAATGCCAACTTAGAAGAAGAAGATGCCTCCCCTGGGAAGGGCTAGATTTATTCTCTTTTGTTTGGGAGGGTGTCATGTAGGAAAGTGCCTCTTTTGACATGGTCACCCCCCACACACACTTTTTGCCTGGTTTCTGGTGCAATTTTTACTGAAAGTGCACTGGGTCCCTGCTAAACAGGTCCCCAGTGCTAGATCTCTTTCCCCTAAACTGCACAGTTGTTTGTCACACTTGGCAAATCTTTAGTTGCCATTGTAAGTCCCCAGTAAATGGTACCCCTGGTACCTGGGCCATAGAGTACTAAAGGAAGGCCCCTGAGGTGCAGCACTAATTGTGCCACCCTCAGAGACCCTCTCAATAAGTGCACCCAGTGCTGCTTTCGCAGGCTGCGTGTTTTGCTGCAGAACTAAAATAAAAACACAACATGGCACAGAGCCTAAGTGCCCTGCCCCTTTTATACTGCATGCAATATACGTAAGTAATTCCTCCAGCAGGCCTTCCATCCTTAAAAGCAGAGTGCATTATATTACATGTGAGGGCATACCTACATGAGCAGATGTCCCCTGCTATGTATTTGTTGATTCTCAGACATAGCAAATGAACAGGGGTGCCATTTTAAGTACATGTGCTGAACACTGGACATTATAAGTTCCCAAGCTCCAGGATGGCTTCCCTGAAAATAGGGATGTTTTGTATCAAACATCTCATATTAATAAACCCTCACTGAAGCCAGTGGTGGATTTATTATTGCATGCACTCAGAGGGCACCTTCGGGGTGCCCCCTGAAAACCTACCAACTCTAGCATCGACACTGACTGGTCAAAACCAGCACAGCCACCATAGACAGAGTTGTGGCCCCCTGAGGTAAAAGCCAATGCTCTCGAGGGCTCAGAACAAAGGCCTGCTCTGGGCAGAGGTGTGACCTCCTCTCCCAGGCAGGATGGACTTTCAAGGGCGGGGAGCTTCAAAGGCCTTGCTGCCTTTGAAATGTGACCCAGGTCTCTCCAATTGGTAGAGAAGGCCGACCCCCAGTTCTTGACCCCACTTGTGGTGGCAGGACTGGCGGTAAAAATTATTTTAATTAGGAGTGTCCACTTCATGCCAGTCCCACCCCTAAGGTGGGACTGGCATGAAGTGGACACTACTTTTTAAATTCTTCATCTTGTGTAGAAAGAATTAGACCAAAAAGGTTTGGGATATGTCCACTTCCCAAATGAAGTAGTCATAAGAATGGTGTACCTGGCACTCCCTGTAATGTCCCTAAATTCAGTATTTAGGTGGCACCCCAGAACACTAGAACTCAGATTCCTGTCAACCTAAGAAGAGTCGGAAAACACAGTAGTCACACCAGCAGAGAAGACTGAAGACACCAACTGACTTGGCCCAGCCCTACCGGCCTGTCTACAGTCCTCAAAGAACCTGCACCCAAAAGACAACGTGTCCTGCAGCCCAGTGACCTCCAAATCCTTGGGGGGACTGCCTGGCTTTGAAAAAGACCAAGAACTCCCATGGACATCGGACCTGTCGAAAAGAAACCAACTTCAAAGAAGAAGAAACATGCCTGAGGAACCACGAAAGGCTGCTGGAAACACCTCTTCACGTCATGCCCACAGCCCGAGCTCTAGTGACCCACCAGTCCAGTGAAGGTTCCCCAGTGCTTCTGAACAAATGTCCACTGTGCCGGACTCCACAGCGATGCCTGCAGCCTCAATTCGAGACCTCCCCCTGACCGCGACCTGCCCAATAAGCTATTTTTGATTCCAAAACACACTCCTGCACCCGGAGCCTCTGGGCCTATGGAAGCTAGAATGTCAGTGTTCCTACAACCCCTGGCATCTCTACTTACCTGAGCAGCTATGGGTTGTCCTCGCCGGGCCTCCTGGCCAAAGCCTGCAGCCTGATTCAGAAACTGATTGGATAACATTGAGTGCCCAACGCTGTGTTGGCACTCTGCACCCAACCACCCCTATGCCGCTGAGGGTTTAAGTTTGGTGCTGCCTTGTGGACCTCCCTTGTACTTACCTCAACTCCCAACTGTGCTGCTGGTAGTGCACTCTTGGTGCTGATTTGAACCTTGCCTGTTGTTGACCTAAAACCCTGAGGACTGGATTTGTGAGTCTTGTATTTACCTGCAAAACAGCATTCTTGTTTTCCTCCCACAGGTTAACATTAAAGACTCTGAAAATTGCACCAAGTGTCAATTTTGGAAACTGAAAAGTATTTTTAATTTAAAAGCTGCTTACCTTGTAGCGAAGTTCTTTGGTTCAAAGCATATATAAAAGCAACTGTTACTTTTCCAAATTGGTCTCAGATTTATCCTTTGAGAGTGTGTCTCATGTATTACCTCTCTGAGTACACCAAATGCTTAACACGACTCCTTGATATGTCTAACTGCTCGCCCACACTACCGCGAATAGAGCACGAGACCTATTTAATTCTGCCTCTGCAAACCTTTGGGGACCAACTGGACTCTCTGCACAGTGTACTTCATTTTAGTGCACTATATAGATAGGTAGCTTCCTACAAGTCCTTATAGTCCAAAAACCTTGTTATTATAGGCTGAGGAGAGCACCTGGCAGGGTTTTCGGTGAGAGACCCCAGTGAGCGCAATCGATCATGAAACAAGGTGGCAGTCTACCTGTGGGGAGCAGGAACCATACACATTCTTCTGGGAACTGCATGAGGGACACATCCCCTCAACCTTTGGAAATCCCACAAATTGAAGATTGTTGATGTTTTGAGGACGCCATGAGCGTGCCAATTGAACAGAAATATGCTAATTCACCTCTTTGATTGTCACCTGCTTGTTGCAGGTCTTGACACAGTAGTGAGACTTCTTAGCCCACTGCCCCAATTTGGGCCTCGTCTATAGAAGGCCTGTAGTTTTGTTGCCATTTCTTATGATAAGGATGACCTGACTGCTCCCTGTTCCTGAGATGCCCCTGTTAGTGTCATCATTTATGACTGCCCCCCACTGCCAAATGAGCGAACTTGTCCAAGGTGCCCTGCATGCCACACTGCGGATGCTTATCCTTGGTCATTTTTTACACTGTTCATGGATTACCTGCCGCTTGGAGCTATCATTCACCACCCACAGCAGACCTTCGACTTGCCAGCCCTATACTTTAAGTGTGTCACTCAAGGTGGCGTGGGCAGTTGGATCTCAGGGCTCAGTCCCTGCAATTCAAACAAGTGGTGCTTAAGGGATTCCTCGAAACTTCCAGTGTCCTCATGCATCTGGCACCCCACCTATGCAAATGGGAAGGTGTGTAGGGAGAGGAGGATCACCCCTGACTGTCACTCCTTTTAATTTAGTCCAGGGTGTGGGCAGCCCCTCTCTTCAATAAGCAGAAATTCTGTGTCTCCCTTCAGTTCTTGGTCATGTCCCCACTGCTGTTGTTTTCTGATCCCCAATCAATCCTTTTTTTACCTGGTCTAGAGATCTTTGAGTATAGGAGGACAAGAGCCCTTGGGTCTCTGATGGTATGTCGGCGATTCCACTGACTGGGAGGCCATGCCCCCTATCAGCTCCTGTTTCTCACACCGACATAGGGTTTGCTTTCTCTCCTGATGCTATGACTCGGTCCCTGCTATCCCCACACCAGGACCCTGTCAATCCTTAACACTCACACAGGCGTAGGCGCTCACAGGTTCAGGAAATTGAGTGTCCAGGCTTTACCTGCGTGGTGAGCCCACCGGCAACTCCAATGTCTCTGACTCTCTGGGACAGGTATGTCAGGCCGACCGTCCCTCTCTCACTGGGCCTGTGGACCTTGTACTCCATGCTAAGGACCCAGTTCAGATGGCCGTTCCTGTCCCTCAGCTTCCATGGCTCAAGCCACCCTTTTTATATTGCAACGCTCACCTTTAGTAGGGACTCTCTCCAGCACAAAGAATGTCATTGACTGGGCCCAAGGGGTTCCTGACGTTCCAACATCAACACTGGTGTTGGGCAGGCAGGATTAGGAAGGATTTTAAAGTGTGCATGGAGGAGCTTGTTTACAGCATGTCCCCCATCTTTGGCTGTTGGGCACGCCCCCCTCCGACATCAAAGTTTGACATATGTTATATACATTTAGCAATACACCACAGTCAGCACAGTTCATAGAAAAAAGTGATTGGAAATGAAGAGTAAGTACAGAAGTGCTGCAAGCCTAACTGTCAAGTGCGAAAAGTGTTTGCAGAGTGGCCTTGCTGGGTAAAATAGCAACTCAAATTGGCAGAGGAAATCTATAGGTCTCTTCAGGACAAACGCTCGCTATCTGAAGACTATGTCAAGGAAACTAGGAGCTATCAAGGTTAAGATCTAGTGACAAGTTCAAGTGAGAGACCTGAGAAGAAGGTTGTTTTCACAAAGAAAAGGAGTTTACTGACTTCTTGCAAATATGTCTGAAATGAAACCACAAGTGGCCTCATTACAAGAAAGCCCTTTTCTTGAGATCTATTTAATTTTTAAACATTGGTGACATTACGGAGCACTCCCTTACAGAGGAACACATGGTCTTCCTAAAATGGATTTAAGCATGGTAGACTTCGCATAACGTTGCTCTCATCAGCCTGGGTAGCTTACTGATTGAAAGCAAGGCACATCAGGTAGCACCCACAGGTCCATTGTTGATCTCAGAACTCCCTTATCACTTTGAGATCCACAACAGAAATATGTTTATATTTTACATTAAGGCAATATCCATAGCACGCTGGAAAAATGGCCTACTACCAGAACCTAACCCCATCACTTTCCTGCCACTTGTAAAACCTAGGAACTGGTCGCCTTCCTCCCTCCTAAATATCAACATTATGTTATCACTTGCAGAAAATGATTTAAGTCCATACTTCACCTTGATAATTATGGGTCTGATTTAGATTTCTGCGGCCGGGACATCCGCCACCATTGTGACAGAGTTACTCATCCATCAATTTCTAAATCAGGCCCAAAGTCACTCTGATTCTAGGGACACTTACTTCTACCTCTCTTCTGTCCACCTCCATCCTTAGTCTACACTAACCTGCATCTTCATCTTCTCTGTTTATCACAGTTGCCTCTGTCCCATTAATATTCCTCTCAATTTCGTGGTGTCTTTCAATGCTGTTGAACAACGCACTTTGTGCTCCACTCTATCCTCACTCTGCATCACATGCCTGCACTCGACTGTTCATATCCTTGACTGACCACTCCCTCTTTGTACCCTGGCGCTTAACCCAATCACTACCCTTACACTTACCAATTGGTGCCCCCAAGTCTCACTTCAGTGTGCCCTCAACTTCCATCTCTACACCAGCTCCCATGGTGGCTTCATCTTTTCATCGGGGCGTTTCCCCATCAATTTTAGGATAACAACACCCACACCGTCTTCTCTTTCTAAGCTTTCACTCTCCCGCCCTATTCACAATTCTCAGACCGCCTTACTGCCGTCCACGAGTAGGTGACTCTTAAGACTTCTCATGTCGAACTATTGCGATAATCAGCTCCTCTCTAATACCGCTGTCTCTTCCTAACTCTACGTTCCTCCCCATTGGAAAGAACCTTGGAATCTGTTTTTTTATGTGCATCCTATTTTTAAAGATCATTTCGTCACCTTGGCTACCATTTAGAAAATTGCTTGTATATTGCAAGCCAAGAATAAGCTTATATAATTCATAGCCAGGAATAAGCTTGTGTTTTGTCTGTTTAATTCATTATTTGTATAAGAGGATCCCCATTGGTAGCCTAAGAGAATTCTGAACAGTTTAAAGATTTGTTTAACTTTTATATGCATAACATTTCAATGGGACAAGAGGACCCTGCATTTTTTCAGCTACCATTTAGTTGCAGGTCGTCTGGTTAAAATGTAAATGTGTACTTTATAAAATTTGTTATCAAACAACCAATACTTTAATCTAACTGTACCAACATATTTTTGCTTTTTGGGCTACATAGGAATGACTGGTATCTATTTTCATTCGTATGAATAATTCTATTCTTTGTAATATTTAAAGAATTGTATAGTTGTTGAAAACTTTGCTCAGCCAAATAGTGTCTATACTTTATTTTTAGTTTTTGGGCTCAACGCCCTAGATTTCAAACAAGACATACTTTTGAAAAGTAATGTGAAAAATAAACGTTGAATTATGTTCATGCAAAACGTTAATGTCTTATAAGTTTGTATTTGTTATTTGGCATGGGAGCTGCACCACATCATGGTCTCCGGAGAGTAGCTTCCTGGGTAATGATGGAAAGGGTACCAGTAGAAATCTTCAAGCTCTGGTAACTTTATGACAGTATAAATTGATACGGACTGTGCTTTTTGCAGAAACGCAATCTGTACTCCTACAAACACATAATAAGTCACAGGCAGCTGACGTCCACTTCAGAGTAAGGTGACATAATAATCTTAGTTACTTTTGGTGAGGTTTTTTCTGATTTTCCATTGTCAGGAATCTCTCTAACTGACTCTCATTTTGTTTTTTGTTCTGTGGGTTTTTTGCAAATGATATCTATATACATGAGTTGAAGGGCAGCGGGGTGCTGTACCAGATGAAGGATGCGAGGCTACCATACTGATGTGAGCTTGCCTGCTTAATATGGCCTGTCCACGTGCCGTAAATTCAATTTTCCCTTATTCGAAGACTAGACAGTTGATTTAGATTCTTTGTTTTGTGGCCATGTATTCACATTTGTGTGGCATTGTATCTACAGTTGGGGCACTCAAATGCAGAAAAATATGTGGTTATCATCAGCATAGATATGGCAATCTAAATCTATGAATATAGGCCCAATGTACGACCATTCCAGATTGTGACTCTTAATTTGCATTTTTTTGAGAGTCGCAAATTGCAAGTCCCAATCTGGAATGTACAACAGTGTCAAACACACTGTTTGTGATTCCCAATAGGGTGGTAAGTGACCTACTTCATCAATATTCATGAGGTAGGTCGCAATTTACGACCCCAGTGGGAATGGTGCACTCACAGGGATGGTGGCCTGCTTGGGACAGCAGACCACCATGTCTGTGACTGCTTTCTAAATAATCTAAAACCCAAAAAGGGGTAACCCGTGGACCTGGGTAAGGAGAACTATCATTGAACAAGTGGTCCTTGCGGAGGAAGTGTAGCCCTTAACTTCCACCGCAAGTAATGAAACTGAAACACTCCTCATAGGTAAGGTTTTTATTCAGCCATTTATAACCTTTATTCAAACTTAAACAAAATCATTCCTTCTTAATAAAAGATTCTTAACTAGATATTCTTAAGAAAAAATCATTTTCAAAAGAAAAGTTTTCAAGGATAAAACTGTTGCTTATACATAGGTGTTCCTGTACAGTGACGGCACAGTGAAGGGGAGTAAGATGAATCTAAAGTGCACCAGTGTTACATACATTTATATACAAATGTGGCTGAAACAGATCTCATGGTCTTAGATAACTCCCAAAATGATGATGTTTAAAGACACAGCACAATGATCAATAGTCTACATTAAAACATGTTGATGTTTTGACCCAAAACATTATGGTGGTCATTACAACCCTGGCGGTCGGCGTTAAAGCGGCAGTAAAACCGCCAACAGGCCGGCAAAAAATAAAATGGAATTATGACCGTGGCGGAAACCTCCAACATAGACAGTAACTTTAACACTCCGACCGCCAAGGCGGTACAAACAAACACTGCGGCGGTAACCGCCAACAGACAGGCGGAGGACAATGTACCGCCCACAGAATTACAACAGGCCAGTCCGCCACCTTTTCTGGGGCGGATTCACCGTGATCAAAAACATGGCGGAAACAGGACTTTAAAGGGGAAACGCTCACCTCTACACATCCCACGAGGAACCAGGATGCCATAGAACCAGAACTTCAGATTCTTCCAGCCTTTATCTTCCTGCTCCTCTACCAGGAGCACGAATGCCGGCGGCGAAGACCACGGTGATTACTGCACCTACGACACAGGGGAGGGCAAAAACAGTGATACACACACAACATGCAACACTCCCACCCCCACCCTCACCCATGACAACACACACACTAATACATCATGATACATTACAGTTACACCCCCAACCCCCCCTGGAAGAATGCAAGGACAAAAGGAAATGAGTCGAATTATTGTAATATATCCGAAGACAGTAATCAAAAATATATACATATATAAAGATATTCACACTATAAACAAATATTTACACCAAGAATACAAGTCCAAGGTATTCCACTATCATAGTCCGTGGACCACTGGGCCCAAAAGGCATGGGCGAGGCCCACACTCAATACTTGAACAAGACGGAGAGAACACTGCTGGGGCATCAGATAGAAACAAAACAGGCACCTCAGGGGGAAGGGAATGGGGGGCACCTCAGCCGGATGAGTGCACGACGCCAGATCCACGAGGGGGCTCCATGCCCACTGTTCAATCCTGGGGAGTGCAAAGCCACAGTCTCTCAAGTCTCTACAGTGGGTGGTTTGCCCACTGTTCAATCCTGGGGAGTGCAAAGCCACAGTCTCTCAAGTCTCTACAGTGGCTGGTTTGCCCACTGTTCAATCCTGGGGAGTGCAAAGCCACAGTCTCTCAAGTCTCTACAGTGGGTGGCTTGCCCACTGCTGCATCCTGGGGAGTGCAAAGCCACAGTCTCTCAAGTGGCTAACATTCTTCACTGGTTTCTGGAGGGGGATTTGTGCCCAGAGTGCTTCATCCTGCCAAGGACTGTGTGAGCGGATGTGACACTCCACTGGTTCTGGAGGGGGCTTTGTGCCAGAGTGCTTCATCCTGCCAAGGACTGAGGTAGTGGATGTCTTTCTCCACTGATTCTGGAGGGGGCTTTGTGCCCAGAGTGCTTCATCCTGCCAAGGACTGAGGTAGTGGATGTCTTTCTCCACTGGTTCTGGAGGGGGCTTTGTGCCCAGAGTGCTTCATCCTGCCAAGGACAGAGGTAGTGGATGTCAATCTCCACTGGTTCTGGAGGGGGCTCTGTGCCCAGAGTGCTTCATCCTGCAGTAGCGTTGGAATCATTGGCGCTCACTGGCATGCGGTGCTGCTGGCGGCGGTGTCCTGGGCAGCGGTGCTGCTGGCGGCGGTGTCCTGGGCAGCGGGGCTGCTGGCGGCGGTGTCCTGGGCAGCTGTTCTTCTGGCGGCGGTGTTCTGGGCAGTGGTTCTGCTGGCAGTGGTGTCCTGGGCAGCAGTTCTGCTGGGCAGAGGGGCTGGTGGCGGCGGTGTCCTGGGCAGCGGGGCTGCTGGCGGCGCTGTCCTGGGCAGCGGGGCTGGTGGCGGCAGTGTCCTGGGCAGCGGGGCTGGTGGCGGTCTTGTCCGCCGTGCAGATCTTCCCAGACTTGCCGGTTTTACTTTGCCCCTTCCCCACTTTGGATGGTGGCGCAGCTGTCTCCACACTCCCAACCGTACCCCTGGGAGCGGTTTAGGTGGCTGATTTCTTCCCCTCTCCCGCCGGGCACTGGCCAACTCTTTATGCTTTACAGGTGGGGGACTGTCCGTGCTCTGGCTCCTTGCCATACTGGCTGCCCTGCTGCCTGGCGCATTCCAGAACCCGGTTACTACTGGCACCACTGGTCCCGCCGATGTTGTGGCTGAGGTGCTGGGTTGGGACCTGGAGAGTCGGGCCCTAGGAGACTGAAGGGGTGGGGGAGGAGAGGGAAAGAGGTCAAGGTTGGACAGGAAAAGTGTCTTAGGAACACTGGGACGGGTACCTGGAGGGTGTTTGGGAGTGGAGGAAGAGGTAGTGGTCGTAGGAGGTGTACGTTTGGTGACTTTGGGTGAAGGTGCATGGGCTGGAAGCTGTCGTGAGGTGGATGGCTGTTGGGTGGGTGTGTGGCTGCGTTTGTGTACCTTGGGAGGTGGCCTCACAGACACACTGGGAGAGGACACAGGGGACGTGTGAATGGTAGTGGGGATGGTGACTGCACATGAGCGGGGTGTGGAGGTGGGTGTGCTGGTGATGGACGTAGTGGCTGAGGATGTAGTGCATGCAGGTGTGAGTGTAGACGAGACAGGGAGGGAGGAGGGAGACGAGGAGGAGGGGGACACAATGGAGGCAGTGAATGTTGGGGTGTCTGCATGTGTTTGATGCTTGTGTGAGTGCCTGTGGGATGTGTGGTGCTTATGTTTGCCAGAGCTTCCCTTGTGTGTTGAGGTGTGTGCATGCTGGTCTGAAGGTGTGCTTTGGATAGGCTGAGGTACAGGAGTTTGGGTCTGGGTGGAGGAGGTTGGAGGGGGAGGCTAGAGACTGGGACAATGGCTGCCATCAGTGCTGAGGCCAGAGTCTGAAAAGCTCGCTGATGGGCTGCCTGACCAGAATGAATGCCCTCCAGGTATGCATTAGTTTGTTGCAACTGCCTCTCTACACCCTGGATGGGATTCAAAATGGTAGACTACCCAACAGTGAGGGACCTGAGGAGGTTAATGGCCTCCTCACTGAAGGCAGCAGGGGTGGCAGGGGCAGGGGCTGAGGTCCCTTGGACGAAGGAGATGCCCACCCTCCTGGGTGAGCAGGCACAGGACACACGCTGAGGGGCTGCTGGGAGAGCGGTGCTGGTAGGAGGGGTGGAGGCTGTAGATGCGGGGGCACAGATGGGCCCGCCACAGCAAGGGAGCTCCCATCAGAGGAGGAGTCCGTATCGCTGGTCTCAGCTCCTGTCCCCGCTGTGGAGCTCCCCTCGCCCTCTATCCCACTGGTGAATTCTGACTCCGTAGTGTCGCCCTCCAGGGCCATGTGGGATGCAGCTCCTCCTGCTTCGGTGCCACTGCTCCTCCTCCTGATGATGCTAATGCACACAAGAACAGGGAGACCACAAAAAGGGGGGGGAAGACATAAGAAAGACATGTTGAGTGCATGCAATGCTGCTACTGTTGGCGGACACTACAGACACAGAAGCCCCCTGCACTACGCCGCCCACTGGAGTTCCCTATTCAATCCCAGGGACATGGGTTACAAGGCTATGTGCAATTGCTGCACACATGGATGTCACAGGAGCCTGACTAGGTGTAGTTGGCACTACACACAGGGTGGGGTGCCACAGGGCCTGCCTTAAGAAGGGTCCTTGCCTACTTAACTCGCCCTGGCCTAGGGGAACCCACAGCCCACCTCCCCCACCCAGACACCTACAATGCGCGCTGAATCAGCAGAATGAGAGTGTACTCACCCCCTTGTGGCTGCTTTGATGCCCTCAAGCGCCCATCCAACTCCGGGTACGCCACTGCCAGGATCCTGAACATCGGGGGGTCATGGTGCGACGGGCACCCCTCCCACGTTGGGAGGCCATCCCCAGCTGGGCCTCCACCGTCTTCTTGCTCCAGCGGCGAATGTCCTCCCATCTTTTCCAGCAGTGGGTGCTCCATCTGTGGTAGACCCCCAGGGTCTGGACTTCCTTGGCGATGGCATGCCAAATGTCCTTCTTCTGCTGGGCGCTGACCTACAGGAATAGTACAGGGGAAAAATAGAAGTTATTACCGTCGGCACCGTCACTGTCATTGGCCCGCATCCCTACCCTTGCCATGACGCACATGCACTCAACGTCGTTTCATGCACGCCTCATTCTCACCCCCGTATCTTTCATCCACACCACTCCACACAGGCATTGCCCATACAGCATGCTCACAGTGTACTTACCTGTTTGTCTGGAGGACCGTAGAGTAGCGTGTAGTGGGGGAGGACCCCATCCACGAGTTTATCCAACTCCTCCATGCTGAAGGCAGCGGCCCTTTCCCCAGAAACACGAGCCATTGTATCTTCCAGCCAGACTGAGGTCACAGCAGCACTTGCAGTGTAGGTCCTCTCCTGTCGAAGATCAGGTATCAAGTGATTGAACAGAGAGAAAATGGCGGGTACATCCGCAGCGGTGTGTACCGTCACCGCCGGCGTACATCGTCATTGGCTCCTGGGACCCATAGGGTCCAATACTAACCAATGCAGGATTGCGCCGCGGTCTTCGACTGCCTACTACGATGGTGTACAACGCCAGCGCAGTTACCTCATATCCCCTTGTCCCATTTTACAGGTCAGGCAGCCACCATTTCATGGGCCCACATGGCATTATTTTGGACTGCGTCACACATATCTAGGCCTTGCCTAAACACTCATACAGGCATATGTCGATTTGCTAATATTTTCAGAGTAAGCTGTGTTTACGTACCTCAGAGTTGGTTGACTCTCTGCTCGCTGTTATCCTCCATAGGCACTGTCCGCTGGGGCATGTGAGGAGATGGCAGCATCCTCCGGTGTACAGACCGCTGGTGGACCTGTCGACAATGGAGGAGCCACAAGTGATCATCACCTACAGACTTGATCGTGCCACAATCCATGAACTGTGTGCCCAGTTGGAGCCAGACCTGATGTCAGCTATCTGCCATCCCACAGGAATCCCCCCTCAAGTGCAGGTGCTGTCAGTACTGCATTTCCTAGCAAGTGGGTAATTTCAAACTACAGTGGCCATAGCATCAGGGATGTCCCACCCTATGTTTTCCAACATGTTGTCCAGAGTGTTGTCTGCCCTGCTGAAACACATGCGGAGCTACATCGTTTTCCCTCAGGTGGAGGATTTGCCTACAGTGAAAGGTGATTTCTATGCCCTGGGACGTATCCCCAAGATCACAGGTGCCATTGATGGGACACATGTGGCCTTGGTCCCCCCCCGCAGGAGTGATCAGGTATACAGAAACCGGAAGAGTTACCATTCGATGAATGTGCAGATGGTGTGTTTGGCAGACCAGTACATCTCCCATGTGAATGCCAAATTTCCTGGCTCATTGCATGACGCTTACATTCTGAGGAATAGCAGCATCCCTTATGTGATGGGGCAACTCCAGAGGCACCGTGTGTGGGTATTAGGTGAGGACATGGACCCAATACAGTGTGAATAGTTGTCTGGGTCTGGGTATGTCCCTATGAGTTAATGTGTGTCTAACAGTTGTCCCTCGACATTTGCAGGTGACTCTGGTTACCCCAACCTGTCATGGCTACTGACCCCAGTGAGAAATCCCAGGAGAAGGGCAGAGGAATGCTACAATGAGGCCCATGGGCGAACTAGGAGGATTATAGAGCGGACCTTCGGCCTCCTGAAGGCCAGGTTCCGGTGCCTCCATATGACAGGTGGTTCCCTATTCTACTCACAAAAGAAGGTATGCCAGATCATCGTGGCCTGCTGTATGCTACACAACTTGGCTTTGTGACGACAGGTGCCTTTTCTGCATGAGGATGGTCCAGATGGAGGTGTTGTGGCAGCTGTGGAGCCTGTGGACAGTGAAGATGAGGAAGCAGAAGAAGAGGACATAGACAACAGGAACACAGTGATCCTGCAATACTTCCAGTGAGACACCGGTAAGAAGACAACACTGCCTGCTACATCTGATTTAATTCTACTACCTCTCATCTGTCTGTCATTTTCACCCAGTGTATGGTCACTGAGTTGTCACTTTCCCTTACGATTTCACAGATGTGGGTCCCACTGTGTGACATCTGCTTTGTTTCCGCATGGACTAGAGCTGTGTGACATAGGTATGTTGACATTAAATTTGATATAGCATTTTGCCACTGTAATTGCTAATACACAATTTCGAAATCACAGACAGACTCCTGATTGTTTTGTGATTTAAGGCTGTTTATTTAAGTGCTCAATATTGGAGGGTGTTGTAAAATGGTCAGGGGTGATGGTGGAGGAATGTCCATGGCAGAGTCCAGTCTATCAGTCTCACAGGTGCATTGTCCAAAGGGGCATAGGAAGTGGAGCTGGGGCAGTTTAAGGATAGACAGGGTGATAAAGTGGGACAGAAAGATGACATTCAGGGTGGTCTTATTTCTTGGCGGGGGTCTTGGCATTGTTCTCTGTCTTTGTCCTGGATCTCAGGGACCGCTTGCGGGGTGGTTCTCCATCTGCAGGGGCTGGGGTGCTGGTGTGGTGGTCCTGTGGCGGTGCCTCCTGTCCACTAGCGACGGCGGAGGTGGTGGGCAGTTCATCGTCCAGGCTAGTGTCAGGGGCCCCTTCTTGTGCCACAGTGTCCCTCCTGGTGTTCACAAGTTTCAACAAAGAGAGGGATCGGGAGAATTAAAGGTCCAGTGTACATGCTCCCTATACATGTAATCAATAACAAAGGTACACTGTTCCTGACTATAGGGTGAACAGTTAAAGTTTAGGAGCTAGAACCCTCACACACCCAAGAAGGGTGTCATGCTTCATCATCGGGAAGCTCCTCGTCAGACCGGCTGGTGCAATGTCTGACGGGCTCCCTTTCGGGGGCTCTTTGCCGGAGATCTTTTTGGTGTGTGGTGGCTGCCGTTGAAGTTGTGGAGGTCAGACACTCTAAATGGCAGGAGAGTGGAAAGGATTTAAGATTGATTAGAAACCCCTGAACTTATTCTGTTTAATATCTAACCAGAGGGGTTACGATCAAGATTAAAAACACTATTAAGTGGAAATCGAGAATAATGCTCAACCACTTAAGAAAGCCTGGAGTACTGGGAAATTGTCACCTGCCCCCTAGGGTCTGGTCAACATGTTTCGCGTAATATTGGTCATGGAAGATCCTCTAACGCTTCATCAGGACCTACATCAAACTGGACTTCTCCTGGCTATATACAAAAAGAAAGAAAACACTATCTAATTATGTGTATGAAAACTAAGTAGCAGTCACTTACATTTATGTGAACTGCCTCGTCAGTAGTCTGAAACAAAAAAAGTCGCCCCTCCCTTAGGGAGTAGCACGATCCAGCCAATAGCTTTTTTCTATCGGCGTCTTCAATTTGAGACACCTACCCACAGGCGTGCTCACCCTGGAAGTGGAGAGCCGATGTTCAATCGGCACATTGAGCATTATTCTCGATTTCCACTTAATAGTGTTTTTAATCTTGATCGTAACCCCTCTGGTTAGATATTAAACAGAATAAGTTCAGGGGTTTCTAATCAATCTTAAATCCTTTCCACTCTCCTGCCATTTAGAGTGTCTGACTTCTACAACTTCAACGACAGCCACCACACACCAAAAAGATCTCCGGCAAAGAGCCCCCGAAAGGGGAGCCCGTCAGACATTGCACAAGCCGGTCTGACGAGGAGCTTCCCAATGATGAAGCATGACACCCTTCTTGGGTGTGTGAGGGTTCTAGCTCCTAAACTTTAACTGTTCACCCTATAGTCAGGAACAGTGTACCTTTGTTATTGTTCACAAGTTTCTTCAGCACCCCTACAATGGTGCCCAGGGTGGAATTGATGGATTTGAGTTCCTCCCTGGACCCCAAATACTGTTCCTCCTGCAGGCATTGGGTCTCCTAAAACTTGGCCAGTGCAGTTGCCATCGTCTCCTGGGAATGGTGGTAGGCTCCCATGATGCTGGAGAGGGCCTCGTGGAGAGTGGGTTCCCTGGGCCTGTCCTCCCCCTGTCGCACAGCAGTCCTCCCAGTTACCCTGTGTTCCTGTGCCTCTGTCCCCTGAACTGTGTGCCCACTACCACTGCCCCCATGTCCCTGGTGTTGTTGGGGTGGTGGGTTAGCCTGGGTTCCCTATAGTGGTGGACACACTGCTGATTGACGTGTCCTGGGGACAGAGGTATGGGCCCGCTGGGTGGGTTCTGTGCTGGTGTTTCCAGAGGGGGAAAGCTCTGTAGTGGCCTGTGCCAGTGTGAGGGGACCCGACCGTCCTGAGGTCCCAGATGGGCCGGGCTGGTCATCTTGATCCAGTTGGACAGAGCTGCTATCATCACTGTGGGCCTCTTCTGTGGGTAGAGTGAAGATATCTGGACCCTCCTGTCCGGTGACATTGGGTAGGGGTCCTGCAGGGGTGTAAGGGCATGATTATTGCATCTGTGTGTGCCATGTTGTGCAATGGGTGGGTGACCGTGTACCCCAGTGCTTGCATTCCTGTGTAGGACCTTGTATGATGATGGTTTAGGGGGGTGTATGGGTACGTGCAGTGGCCATGCTTTGGTGATGGGTGTCCATGCTTTGTTGTTGCATGCAGGGCTTGGGTTTGGGATGTGTGGTTTGTGATATTGGGACATCTGTGAGGAGTTGGAGTGATGGGGGTGAGGGCGAGGTTTGGGGCATGTGATGGCATGCAGGTAGGGGGGTGAAAAGTAGTGAAGAGTGACTTACCAGAGTCCATTCCTCCAGCTACTCCTGCGAGGCCCTGAGGATGCAGTATAGCCAAGACCTGCTCCGCCCATGTTGTTAGTTGTGGGGGAGGAGGCGGGGGTCCGCCGCCAGTCCTCTGAACCGCGATGTGGGGTCTTGAGACCACGGAACGCACCTTCCCCCGTAGGTCATTCCACCTCTTCCTGATGTCATCCATAGTTCTTGGGTGCTGTCCCACTGCGTTGACCCTGTCCACGATTCTTCGCCATAGCTCCATCTTCCTAGCTATGGTGGTGTGCTGCACCTGTGATCCGAACAGCTGTGGCTCTACCCGGATGATTTCCTCCACCATGACCCTGAGCTCCTCCTCAGAGAACCTGGGGTGTCTTTGCGGGGTCATGGGGTGGTGTGGGTGATGTGTGGGGTGGTGTGTGTTGTGATGTGTGGGGTGATACTTAGAGATGTGTTCTGTGAGGTGCGTGGATGTTGTGTGCGTGATGGTGTTGAGTGCCAGTGAATGCTAGTGTTGTTTCTGGTGGTGTCTCTCTCTGGCCTTCAGTCGCAATTCTGGTCGTAAGGGTTTGTGGGTGATGTGGGTGTGTGTTATATATTGTATTGGATGTGTGGGAGTGGTGTGTGTATGTGTATCAGGTTTGTATATTTGGAATTGTCCAATGTGGATGTGTTTTGTAAATGTGTGTGTATTTTGAGCGCTGCGGTGTGTACCGCCAATGGAATACCGCGGTTGAAAGACCGCGGCGTGGATTCGTGGGTCCTGATAGTGTGGGCGTATTCCTGTTGCCGTGACGGTGGAGGTTTTGTTATCGGCATGTTTATCACTGACCTTTGGTGTGGCGGACTTGTGTGGATGTCTGGATTTTGGTGGATTCCGGGCTGTGGGTCATAATGAACGTGGTGGAATTCCGCGGCCACGGCGGTGTGTTGCCAGTCTTCTGCACGGCGGTAAGCGGCTTTTACCACCAATGTTGTAATGACCCCCTATATTCATAGAGACTGGTCATCATCAGGAAAAAATAGTTGTAAAGGAAGCACCTAAGAACGAAAAATCTCACATAATTACATGTCATTCATATGTACATGATATATGTCTTATTTCTATTCATGGCAATTCTAGTTGCTCAAATAAAGACCAATATATGCGAAAGCGTAGAATCCATGCAGGAGAGGATTACACAGTGGTATGGCGTGCCTCCATACAAATACCCTAAAAGCAAAAGCTTGTCACCTCAAGCCAGCATAAGTCCTTTGGCCATTCATTCACCAAAATAAGGGGGTTACTTGATTAAAAAGGCAAAAAATGCCCTGAAGCGCCTCTCACAGTACTATCTGCATAGATCTCATAAAAGATAGCATACATATTATTTTGTGATTTTGTCATTTTAACAACTACTAAACACTGCTTGTGCAAAACTGCACCTTGTTAGAACCAGTGTACCTTCTGAATGCACAGATCAGCAAATGTAATGCGACATGTTGACCTTTACAAAAGATCTGCCACCAGGAGGACCTACATGTGGTACTTTTTGTTTAGTACTTTCTGATCAGTTTGAGCTAGAGAGTAAAACCTGCAAATTATGCAGCAGATTACATGGTGAGTGCATCAAATCACTGATTATGTGGAAAATGCTGCAGCCGCAAAATTGCATACTTTGATTTTTATATCTAGGGTCCTGCTGTGATGTGCCAGGAATCAACTATTAATTTTCTAGAGAAAGGCTATTTGCAAACATTTTCCCAGGGCCAGAAAGTATGGTCTGTGGTGAGTCCATTGATGCCAGTAGGGTAGGAGTTGGGGAAGTAGGTGTAAGTTAGGCATAACATGAGCAAAGCATGTACAGGATGAACTGCGAGTCATTGAGTTGTTTTGAGAGTTTCAGTTCATACTAAAATTAAGCCAACAATACTGTGTTAATCTGTACCTGAGTTGCTGTATCTCTACTGCACTGTGGAGAAAACCTTCTTTGTTTGTTGTTGCTGCTTTCAGTGAGTCAAATGTAAATAGAACCTTAGACCTCTCAATCTCCTTATGCCTTTAAACCTCGGGCCTCATTTACAAGAAGCTTGCGCCACCGTTGCATCATTTTTTTGGATGCAGCACAGGTGCAATCAGTGCTCCACACTGCTCCATATCTACAAACTGACTGTTAGACCTGGCATCCTTGGTGTGGTCTCCTCTAACGTTTTGCCTCTACTTCTCAGGTTGTTTCTGTGTACTGGACTCTCTTTTTGCTGTTTTTTTCTCTGGCCACTTTACCACTACTGACCAGTGCTAAAGTGCAAGTGCTCCCTATGTGAAATTGTATGTATTGGCTTCTCCATGATTGGCATATTTGATGTATTAGTAAGTCCCTAGTAAAGTCCACTAGAGGTGCCTCTGTCCTGTAAATCAAATGCTACTAGTGTGCCTGCAGTACTGGTTGTGCCACCCACATTAGTAGCTCTATAACATGGCTCAGACCTGCCACTGCAGTGTCTGTGAGTGCAGTTTTAACCTGCCAATTGGACTTGGCAAGTGTACCCACTTGCCAGGTTTAAACCTTCCCTTTTTATACATGGAAGGCACCCCTAAGGTAGGCCCTAGGTAGCCCCAATGGCAGGGTGCAGAGTATGTTAAAGGTGGGACAACTACTGATGTGTTTTACATGTCCTAACAGTGAAATACTGCCAAATGTGGTTTTCACTGTTGCAAGGCCTATCTTCCTCATAGGTTAACATGGGGGCTGCCTTTAAATATTCCTTAAATGCAGATTCCCTTTGAGAGCAGATAGAAAACTGGAGCTCGATGTCTCGGAACTCACAATTTAAAGATAGATCTTTTAGTGAAGTTGGTTTTTAGATTGTTAGTTTGAAAATGCCACTTTTAGAAAGTAGGCATTTTCTTGCTTACACCATTCTGTGACTCTGCCTGTTTGTGGATTCCCTGTCTGGGTCAGTTTGACAGTTGGGCTTTTTGTGCATCTCCTCTAGACAGTGACACACGGGGTGCTGGGTTCTAGCCTGCATATCCTGATAGGCCAGCTGAACTAGAGTGGAGGGAGGAGTGGTCACTTACGCCTGAAAGGGCTGCACCTGCCCTCACACAATGCAGTCTCCAACCCCCTGGAGTGTGTCTGGGGCCAGGCTGGGCAAGGCAGGATCTTATGAACAACAGAAACATTCCTTTGAAATATGCCTACTTCAAAGGAAGAAAGAAGTACAAGTAGTGGACCTAAAACCCCAGACTTTTAGAATCTTTCTGGATCAAGAGGAACCTCTGCAAGGAGAAGAGCTGAAGAGCTGGAGGAGGAGTACTGCCCCTTTGCTGTGTTGCTTTACTGGGTTGGCCTGCAGTTGCTAGCTCTACCTTAAAAGAGAGCAAAGTGTGAACTTTTCTGTGTATCCTGCTTGAGAGAGTTCTGCAAGGGCTTGGAGAAGAGATTGCCTCCTGTTGGAAGTCTCAGGGACACCAAAGACTTCAGTTTCATCTGCCTACAGCAGTGGGAACTGTGTGCTTTGTACTGTTCAGGAAGACAAACCACTGTGACATCGCCAACGATGCCGCTGGCCTGCACCGTAACCTGCCAGTACCGTAGGAGCAGCACCGCCCATTTCACACTGCAAAACTGATCTCAGTAATGCCGCCATCTGATGCCGCCGCTGAGCAGCTGCTTGCACCATGACCTGTGGGCCTGCACTCCGGCATCACCTTGCTCACACAGCAGCTTGGGCATCACTGATGACGACGCTCCTGCTAACACTGGTGCCCGTAGCCTGTGGACACTGCTTGTGAGGTACACAAAGCACAGTCCCATCCCGCACCGTAGCCCCGGTCCACCAACGCCAGCACCATCAGCTCCAGTATCGTCAACAGACATCCTTGTCTGCACTGTGACCCGTGGACGCCACACAGAGCCTGTCCCGGGCGGCACTGCCGATTTGGGCCTACCGCCGACATTGCTTCAGCAACAATGACGCTGTTGCCTGCACTGTGACCTTGTGACACCGCACGTCACACCGCCCCGCTTTACTCTGCAGCCCTGGTCTCCCTGATGCTGCTGGATGCCGTCATCGAGCTGCTGACTGCACTGTGACCTGTGGGCACTGCACATTGCATCGTCCTGCTTCACACCGCAACCCCGACGCCATCCACAGCAGCACTCCTGAATTCATCAGCCGGGAGCTTGATCTGCAACGCATGTGACCTCAAGGGCCCGATGACACCCGCACCGACCTCTGGAACCCACGCCTGTGATGCCAGTGACGCCGCTCTCTCAATCCTATTGAGAGAATTGCGACACCCTGCATTTCCCAGGTACTGTTTGCGGGTCTTCCCGACATCGTAACTGGCCTGTGATGCCGCTGCCTGCCTGAACTGTTGGTTTTGCTGAACGTGACACTGTGATAGCCCTAGGTAGAACTATCGACTTCAAGGAACTGTATTTTTAAGTGAATTCTTGCAAAATTCATATCTTGATTACTGTATGTTGGATTTTTCTCATTTTGGTCTTGTTTTATATAGATAAATATTTGCTATTTTTTTTAACTGGTGTGGTGTGCTTTTGTAGTGTTTTAACTGTGTTGCTGTGTGTTATATGCAAATGATTTACACATTATTTTTTAGATAAGCCTGACTGCTTGCGCCAGGCTACCAAGGGGTTATCTGAGCGGGTTTCTCCCTTATCATGACTAGAGTGAGGGACCCTACTTGGACAGGGTGCAAACCGACTGCCAACTAGAGACACCATTTCTAACAGGATGAAAGCTGCAAACATTAAAGGATAGAGAAACACCTCAGCTAAGTGGTCTGAAGTCAAATGTATTATATGATGTACAGCAGGCAGGGAATGGTGCCAATTGTGTGAGAAGATCATGAAAGGTTCTTGGAAAGAGGCAATTTGTTTTGGAAGGTCAGAAATTATTTTACAATTGCATCTAACAATAAAAAAGAAGGGTGCATACACCTATTACATCCCTGCTATGGAATTCCTTAGGTCTGTTCTTCTGATTAAGGTTGACACAGCTCTTTTTCATCCTTTGTCCCTGCTTTCATGCATTTATTAGTAAGGAGAAAAGGCATGCCCCAAGCAAGATACTATACCAAAGTATTAATCACACACACATAAATATTTATATATATGTGGCTGTGTGATTTTGTTTCTGTCTGTAGATGAATTTTGGGTACTGGTGACATTCAGTGGTTCTTAAAGGTAACTTCAGTATAGAAATGGAAAGGAAGACCCATGCATATAAGTAGAAACAACTGCTCAGTATACTGAGAGGTGGTTTGAACAGGCTCGATGTGATGAGCATGTTTTTTTCATAAGGTCTCATATTTGTTTCCTATGTTGTTTTTTTGCTAAAGTAATTGAATTGTTAATGGCGTATCACTTCACAGAATATGTTATGCTATTGTGTCTCTTAACAGAATTAGTAGAAAGAAATGGTTAATATAATTAGGTTTGTGAATCTTGATGATTTATGATCAAGAACTGAGCTCTAAATAATTGTTTGCAATTAATTGACGTTATATTAATATTCTTGAGGTATTTGTTTAGCTGATATTTCTCATGAGTGAACTCTAAATTAATTTCCTTGAGATTGCGGCCAATCTCTTCCTTTGAAAGTATCTCAAAACTTGTATGGTAGTGGAACCTTGAATCAGGAATAAACGTGAAGCAATGATACTTTTGAATTTGATTGCAATAAACGTTGGTCTTGGGGAGAGGATTAAGCCAGGCCGAAGCAATACATAATCATAGCAATGAAGATAAAGAACCGACAGGGCCCAGGGATGACCTCAATGTAAACTCTTAAAAGTGTTAATTGAGGGCTTAAAGTGATATCAAGCTCTGACTCGCTCCCAAAGAAGTGAACCATTTCCTTTGTATTTCCAGTTCAGGGCAGGTGTGAAACATATTGATTGAATTTGCTTCTGGATGCTGACACAGCAGGCAGCGAGTGCCTATCGACCAACCCCCACCAACCCATCCAACTTGGCTATTTTTTCACGTGTGCAATACAAGTCAACCACTGTTTTGTAATGTTGAGGTTGGAGACCGGCTGAACATAACACCATTCGGCTTAGTTTGAGAGACTCGAGGCAGGATTTATCTAGGGAAGCACGTTTCTTCTGTCACGTTTCCATCCTGAGAAAGGGAGTTCAGAGGGCTATATATCTGGCTGATTGAGCATTCCACAGTGTCCCCTAAAAGCTCAATCAGCTCTACTTTAAAGAAGCCTTTGGACCCCACTTCCTAAAACGAAAGTCCCGGATTTGAGGACATTAAAAAAAATATCTATGCTTAATCATAAAATTCCCCCCCAGCTCCTCAAAGGAGACAATTCCGTCCCCATCATAAAAGACTCCTAGCCTCCTCTACCCCAAACCTTCCCAAGCTTGTACCCAAGGATCACCACATATTTCAGGAAGCATGGGATTGTTTTGTAAAAGAGAGAAATGATTGGGTCACCCCAGTACTGGCTTCCTTTGTAAAGCAACCTAAATCTTACCAGCAACCTGGAGAGTCTTAAACCGGACATTCTTGAAGTAGCTGGGTTTGACCTGTATTAAAAAGCACCCCTGGGCTTCTTCCCCAATCAATAAAGCATAGAGAGGGATAACTGTACAGCCCTTCCCCAATCAATAAAGCATGGACAGGGAGAACTGCAAAGCCATGGAGAACTGTATAGCCCCTTATCCTCATTACATTTCCTGACCAAGGAGCACATATATTGCAATGCTGCTGACCAACAATATAGTTTAAAATTCGGGATGGCCCACTATCTCCTCTCCCTAGGCAGCATCAGATACTTAAGGGCCCTTCTGGTCTTGGTGTATGCCCATAATAAGCTACATACATGCTCATGCCCTCAAATTCCAGCAGGATAGCCCAGATGAAATACAAAACTTTGGGCAGAGATAATGTTACTATGGCCCACAATAGACTGATGAAGATTGTCTTATCTCCGTAGTATGTTTTTGGCCTTACTAATAACTGATGCTAAGTTACCCTCAACAATTTGATCTAAATCATCCATAAAAGTGACTCCCGGATATACAGCTCTATCAAGAACGTGCTTATCCATAAATCGGGTATATTTGTTAATCGCTACCTAAGTCTTACTTCGGTTCAGCAGATATCTGGCAAATCCCCTAAATGTTAATGCCTCTCGTTCAATCTCCTCCATAGCCACCCCTGGATCCGACATGGCAATAGCAACATCATCTGCATATGCAAGTACTTTGTGTCCCAGCCATGAAAACAAATAGATAGAATGCATTAATTAATCTCTAATTTCTTGTGCAGGGATCAATAAGAAGGGCAAACATAAACAGGGAACACGGACACCCCTGCATCGTGCCCCGTTGAATCTGGATCTGGTCAGATTGGCCTCCCATCATGAGTAATCTAGCAGTAGGTCTAAAAAACACTGCTTGCACCGCCTTAATTAAGCCCTGCTCCATAACAACCCAGCTCATCACCTACCACAGATACCTCAGAAGACCCTATCAAATGCTTTCTCTGTGTCAAGCAGAATCAAGTCTATAGGGTCTCCGGAGATAGGTGCAGCATCAAAAAATCGTTATCACTCGGTTGATATGATCTATGGTCTCCCTTCCTAGGACAGAGCCTTGCTGCCATGGGGAAACAATCATACTGAGTCCTGAGGCCAGCACCTTGGAGTATAGTTTGGTAGCACTATTTATCAGAGTAATTTGTCTGTAAGATCCTGGCTCCTGTGGGGGTTTCCCCGTCTTTAAAAAAAAACACAATGTTTACTGAGGATCAAGACTCTGGCACAGATTCAGCCTTTTGTATACCCAAGAATAATTCCACCAGATCTGGACAAATTACAGAGAAAAAAATCTTTATAAAATTCCAGCAGTATTTTATCAGGACTGACCGCTTTCCTATGTGCCAAACATTTGAGAGGATCCAACATTTCTTCTTCTACCATAGGGCATCCAAATAATCTCAATCTTCACTGCCGATTTTATTTACTGGGAGGGTTTATAAATCCTGCTGGCTATTTCTGGCATCCTGCTGTGCTTCCTCCCAGTACAGTCCTTCGTATACCCGAAATGCCTCCTGGATTTTTCCTGACCTGTAGCCAGGCCCCCCGACCATCTCTAATTTCAGCAATCTTACCATGACTCTCCTTCTGTCTAGTCGAACCACCAGAAGGTGAGCTACCTGTTCACTATACTATTTCCAGGCTAAAAACTTCTCAGCCACTTTTTTAGATGAGATATCACTAATCATAATCCTAGCCACTGCCAACTTATGTTGAGCTCTATCTAAACCAACGCCCACTGCAGCCATAGCGATAAGCTCAGCTTCTTCTTCCCCAAAACTCTATACAATTCCATAAATTGTTGGTTCTGCTATTTCTACCGATTCAGGCTGAAACTGAGTGTCTCTCCCTGACACTGGCCTTGAAGGCATCCCAAACCATCCCGGGTGAGGCACTTCCACTATTAGATCAAAAAAAAATCTGGTATCCAGACATTCAGATGCCGGATATAGTCCTCGTCCCCGAGCAATTGTCTCTCAAAGGACTAATTATGCTGCATCTTATCCTGGCCCTCCACCTATATCTTTAAAATGAGTATATTATGATCAGACATAACCCTGGAAAATGTTTCAATCTAGTAATCTCTGAGAAAATTACATGAAGTCAGAAAACATCAAGCCACATATGTTTTGTATAGGGAGCAGAAAAATAAGTAGAGCCTGGATCTGGGACCTTCACCTTGTGCCAAACAGCAATCAGCCTGTAGTCCTTTCCAAGATGGAATAGTGATTTGAATACCTGAGGCTTCCTGTCTCCATAACCCAGATTCCTGCTATCAAAAAGGCCTCCTGTCACCTTAGTATTAAAAACCCCACAGATTATGATTGGGGTTGGCCATAAGGCAAGTTCTATAGGCTACCAGTAAAAAATGGCCAGATCATCTAATGTTGACCCTTAAACTGAGCAGAGAGTGAAGGAACTTCTATAATCTTGGTATACTGTAAATACCCACCACCCAGAATTATCAATAAGACAATGTTTAAAGCAGCCTGAACTCCTTTGTGCCAAAATCACCACTCTACATGTCCTGGTGCTCTGTGTTGTGCTAACAATGAGTGAAAATCTTAGGGTTTGAAGCAGGTTCTTTTTCTTTCCCCTACCCATGTGTTTCCTCGAAGCAGAGAATATCCGCTCGCAGGATTTTAAGATCAAGGACTGTAGTTCAGCCCACAGACATTTATTGTCACTAAACAGAGTTGAGCCATATCTGAAAATCAAGTCTGTCTGCCTCTTCAAATAGGCCTGTTTATCACCACTGGCACCCTTGAAACTTGTAAAGGCCCAGTATCTGTTTCTCCACAAACAACAAAAAACACAAAAAGAAAAATATCCTTCTCTATTGTTGTGACCCCACCCCCCTTAACACCCTGTCAGGGAGACCCTGGGCACAAGGACAGTCTGGAGGAGAACACAGATTAAATTCCCTGGATACAAAAAGATAGCACATCTGAAATGCTTTCTAAATGTACTGATTCTTTTCAGGCAGGAGAGAACTCTCCATGGGCACGAGGTCAGGCACATCCAGTTAGGACATCTGGAAGCGCTTTACCCTCTGTTTCCTCGGACTGGAGTTGGGAGGGGCCCGCTGTCAAAGCAGAAGTATGTGATCCATTTAAAAAGGAGACAGAGGCTGGAGGGGGTAAGACCACAAGAACGAGGATGCTGGGAGAATGCAGACTGAGAATGCCAGAGAGAGGGTCATGCAGAGAGTGCTAAGGAGAAGCAAATTCCACCCAGAGAGGAGTCGACAAGCAGAGGTCAAAGACTGCAAAAAATCCAGGATAAAGCTGAGGCCAGAGAAGACAAAGCCAGGTCTGTGAGTGAACCTCCTGCTGGGACAACAAAGCAAGGAGGCCACCAGCAGGATGTACTGCCCTCCCATGCTCCAGGAGGAGCATGGCTTATTCAGGTATGGGATTGCTTATTCCCAAGGGCTGGGAGAAGGGAAGAAGCTGAGACTGGGGCAAACTGGGGATTACGGTACAGGCTCAGAGGGTCTCGAATAACATGCTGTGGCAGGAGCTGTTAATTTCTTCAATGGATTTGGGTCCTTTCACTTGATGTTTTCATTACCAATAAGTAAGGAAGAGCAGGCATAGATATCCATATTTTTTAGGATATCACATATTCTCTTTGAATCCTTTTTTGTTTTATGCAGCACTCATGAAATACACAACTCTGGTGGCGATGGTACAATCAGAAAGGGGTGAAAAGAACACATTTGGGCTATCCCCTCCACAACAAAATAAACACTAAACCTAGATAGTTTATTACTTGAGGCATACATTTCTTACCTATGGCTCTTTCCATTGTACTATTGTACTGAGGGGCACCGATGATTCCAGATGAACCAGCACTTCAGATACCTAAAGAAGGAAAGAAGAAGAGGAATTAAAAGAAGAGGACTTGAGTCACATTATCAAGACCTTTTGTTATTACTCAATAAAGCCTCACAAACCAACTACAAGCCTGGTTGACCACTATTATCCCACAGAAACCGACACCCCTGTCCATCCACCCATCTCCCTTCTCCCCAAACCTTCCCCCACTATCCATCCCTCATCCCCACAACCATTCTGAATCTGTCAAAGCTCCTCAGGCCTGAGCGATGGCTCCCAAGATCACCCTCTGTGTTGTCGCTCCCCAGCCACCCAACACCACAACCAACTCCCAGAGTATGATAACGGGAAGGGCAATAAACTTCAATAACATAACATAGAATATAACTTAGGGAAAAAATAAATCCAATATAATCCATAATCTAGACTCCTCTGTTCTAATCATATAAAAAGAGGAATATGGCATTAAAGAAACTACAGACCCTGAATTATAGAGTGACTGATTCCCCCTTCAGCTCTTCTAGCAACAGACAATAAATCATAAGATGCTGCAATGTTCTAACAGAACCTGACCTATCACCCTAATGTCAAGCCATTCAAATACTCTTTGGCCTTGCTTTAAGAGCTAAATGAGCGTGATTTGCCCTGGAACTTAACCTTTCACCTAGTGGGACTAATCAAAAAGGCTTCCCCCAGACATCCTGAACCGGCTGCCACAATCTCCTCCTCTCAACTGTAACATGGCAGAAGTCAGGTCTCACAAAGAAAGTCTGTCCATTGAAAGTACGTTTAGCTTCAGGTCGGGCCTTTTCAAAGATTGCTTCCTGAAACAAAAAATTCCCAAAATAAACTAGCACCGCTCTTGGTCGTACAGCAGCCCCATCTGGTGCTGGCCTGTGCTTTTTGATCATGAAGGGGAAGCGATGAAGCCTCTCAAGCTCCACTTCCCAGTTCCAGGTCTTAAACTCTGGAAAAAAAAAACTAAGCAGAGAGATCAAAAAGGTCTGTATGTCCCCACCTTCCACCTCTTCTGCAATGCCTAGAAATCTCAAGTTATTCCACCTTTGATTGTCGCATAGGTTCTCATTATCCTAATGAGACTACTGAATTTGGGCGGCAGAATCGCCGGTCTGTATGACAGAGACCAGTCACACTCCAGTCGCTCCAGGAGTAATGCTCCAAAGTACTGCATCATGCGTTCACGACACAGCTGCGCTGGTGGAAGCGCCTTCAGTCCTCCTTGTTGTAAAGGGACAGCCAATGTGCAGAAAAAGTAGAAACAGTCAAATGCCACCTATTATAGTCAAAGCTATCAGAAATCCCCCCAAAATACTGGAAAATATTACTCGCATGCAGAAGTAAGCGCCACATGTTTTTGAAATGATAAAGCCTTGAGTCTGCTCAACCTGTCAAAATTCACATTTGAAGTAGTGATATGGGGCCAAATCCAGCTACTTCCCTCTGTCGTGCAGGAGGAAAAAGTACATTTCTGCAGCATGTAACAATTTAGGAGACCAAACGACATAAACTATTCCGGCTCGCATCCCACAACAGCTCTCACCATTAAGGAGCACATAGCTGCCGTTCGAAAGCACTTGGAACGCAGGTCTAATCAAGGGGACTGGGACTCCCTTCAGATAACAATCCAAGTCCGCTGTCAAAGCATTGCACACCTCGTGCAAGGACAGCTGTTTACAAACTATCAAATGGCTGACAGAAGTCTTGCATTCACTACCGCTTAAAAAGACCTCTTCCATGCCACTGAGACATTTGTACGAGAAGGGCAGCTCCCACACCTTGTGTATGTAACTATCTCCTAGCCTTTCATATCTGCCCACTGGAATGTGTTTTAAGCAGGATGTGAATTGAAGTGCTTAAATAGGCAGATTGACAACCCCGTGTATTAATCACTCAGCAGATGGTATTTCAGACACAGTGAAAGGCAACTTTTCTAATTTCTCAATATTTAACATGACATAAGTCACTCCCTTCTTAGCCATTAGCTGTTGTTGTCATGTTAAATTAAACGTAGAAAATATGTCCCTCGTGCTAACATGTTGCCAGGGAATGCAACCTGCTTTCAGTGTTTGTAGTGTCCAACCTAACTGCATAATGGATCTTAGTTGACTCTGTCCATGGTGTAAAGAAGGCATGTCGCTCTGTACTATGTCTATTGCAGAGGAAACAATGTTGTTTAGGGTGTATATCTGGTCAGACAGGGTATTAATCCCATTATCTACAACAGCTAATGCCTTCTGTAAACTTTCCTGGTCTATGTGCCTTAACCGGGCAGCAGACTCTTGTTGAGAAAGCTTCCAAATCTCATTATAAACTGCATTTAAGAAGCACTTTCTGCATTGTTTTCTGGGGCTTAACAGGAAATCCTGTAAATCAGTATTATTAGACAGGAGACTGAGGTGATCTTTAACAGCATTTAGTGAGGAACTCTTCAACCATTGCTGGCATAGTTTCCCTACACTGTATGTCATCACTATACCCATGTGATCAGATGACACATAGCGAGAGTTAGGCCTACTTGTTCTAAAACCCTCCGTTGAGTTTACAAAACGTTTATGACACCTATTGGTATCTATTGGTCACAATAACAAACCACCAGGACGTAAAAGTGAAACATTAAATGTGCCACTTTGGACCCATTCATCGAGCTGATCTTCTGTTGCATTAATAAACTTTTGCCATTTGTAATATTTTGCAAGGGCAGGAATACTGGGCACATTCAAATCCTTAATTTTTGCTAAGCCTAAACAACTTGTCTGTTCTACGGTTTCATTGAACATGCTCTAAATAAAGTCTTCTTTCCCCTTATGTGTAAATTTTTTGTTCCCCATACACTTTTTAAATCAATCGACTTTAACCAATATTCATAGCCTTCTATAGCTAACTGGGAATCAAAGGAATCCGAATAAATTAATTTTGTATCAGTCAATGATAGATTAAAATTTTCCATAGATGGCAATTTGCAATAATATGACTCAGCATTTTTAACATCGTGCCCAGAAAAATATGTACATTTTTCAGAATATGTTTTAGGACTTCCTCGTGGAGGAGTTCGACAATGTACCCATTGTGTGTAATTAAAAATAGTCTTCAGGGTACTTGCTCTGTGAATGAAATGGTGTCCATAATATTTATAATAGAACATCTCTCCATAATTCTATTTGGATTGATAAACATCCTTACTTTCAAATACAGTATAATACTGCAACTCAGTTATCATAGATTCAATTGTTTTCACATCCCAGTCATCAGAAACAACTCCGGGTATTATTACATAATTAATAGAAAGTTTAAACACATATGGAATTTGAATGACCTACATCGGGTCGTATATATCAAAAGTGACTTTATTCCAAACATTCCCATCATTAATTGGTATAGCGGAAATGTTCACATAAGACAAGTTTCTGCGGACCTTGTGAGAAGAGAAATTGGGTTTCAGGACTTCATCCACCAGTTCAACTGTTGATCATTCAGGAAGGTAATGACCATGTATCAGTAGAAAGAAAGTATAACAAAGCCAGTCCAAAGGTGGAAAGCTAATACAGTCAAGGAAAGCCACAAAGATAGTTCCATAGGAAAATAAAGTAATTTGTTTTGAGCCAAATTATCAGCTTACGTGTTTTTGACAGTTCAGATGCAGAAGAGGCATATGAGTCTGAGGAAATGTCAGTGATGTCGGCAAAGCATCCAGAAGGAGTTCGTGCAAAAACTGGAGCCATACTCTGAAGAGGAGAGCTGGCAGAAGTCTCCTGCTGCGGTTCATAATAGACTATGCCATCCATTTGTGTAGAGTTTGAGAATGATCGATCAACATTTTCTGTGTTGCTCGTTGTAAAGGATGCTAATGGAACTAATGAAAGATCATTTTCCACCCTCCCCAAGCTCAGAGAATTGTCAGTGTTGCTGTTTAAAACTTGTACAGGGACATCTTGACCAGTAGTGAGAGGGATTTGGGTACCACTGGTTGTTCCTCTTATTCTGCTATGCAGGATCAGCCTCATGGTGTAACTTAACATTGTCAATGGAGACAAAGCAGTTTTCTTTAGAACCAGGCAGTGGTGGTAGAATAACTGTTCTGGTACTGTGTATCCCCAGGACTGGAACTGGTGCATGATAAGAAGGACCAAACTCCTTTTTCACAGCAACTTTTTCACGTACTAGATCCCCAACCTTTAGAATCCAGCTGGTAGATGTTATTGGTACATCCTTAATTCCTAAGGAGACAGCACTGGCAGAAGTGTTGTCGTCACAGGACTGTTGTAATTCCTGCAAGACAGTGACACCTTCATTTATGTCAAAAGGTGTTTCTGCCACCTCTACGCCAGGACCATCAAGATCTGGAATATAGATTTGAATTCCAAACAGGCACTTGTGTGAAGTATGACCCACAGGGACCTTCTAGGCAGATTATTAAGTTATCTCTGGACTCCATACGGGTGATTAAGCCAACTACGACCCGTACCTGGTACTCTGGCTCCTAAGGATTACTTTAAATCTGGGTTTCTTTGCTCCACAACACTATTTCCCTCAGGATGAAATGGAAATGAGTAATAGATTTGGACCCCTAATGAAGCCATGGCGTTCCTGAATGCCCTTGAGGCGAAAGCAAGGCCCTGGTCCGAGTGGAAAGTCGCAACTGCATGTGTGCCGATAAAGACTTGCAAATCTTTAATAACAGTCCGAGCATCAGCTGAGCATCATGGTCACACCCAAAGAAATCTGGAGCAGGAGTCAACAGCGGCTAAGATGTATTTGTATGTACTGTCAGGTGTCAAAGGACCGCAATGGTCCAGGTACAAACATTGTAATGGTTTGTTAGAGATTAGGAGGAGTGTCTGCGGTGAGTGTTTAACGGTGGACCCCTTAATTTGTTGGCAGATATCACAACAAAGGACATACTGCTTGGTCTGTATGTATAGACCTGGCCACCAATAACGAGCCTGCAATAATGATATTGTAGCCGCCACACCTGCATAGGCAGAAGCAACTCCCTCATGCGCTGCTTTGATCAACTCTGGTCTTAGGTCTTTATTGGGAATCACTCGAACTCCCACACCTGGTATATTTACTTCTGCGTCAAGCACGCCTTCGATCCAGTAGGAATATTTCGTGGGATATCCTTTAGGTAAAGGTGTGTCGTCAGCCGAGGCTTTCACGGCAGCCAGTATTTCATTGTCTGGTTTTGTCCTAAAATTAGTTACTAGAACAAAAGAAGCCATAGGTACTGCTAATTTGGCTGCTTCTTTAGCCAGTGTATTCCCAGCCACATGTATTCCAATGTGCTGGTGTCCAAGTGTATGAAAAACATGGACATTTGGTAGGGTTTCCTTCAGATCCGCTACTTCCTCCACAGATGTCTGTGTTTGATGGTGTTACCTTTGGAATCTCTGAACCCATTCTGGTGCGCCAGTAATGCAGATATTTATTGAAGGAATGGACACAATAGTACGAATCACAGACAATCAGTGTTAGCTGGTCAGGATCCGTATGTTCCTGTGCCATCACCAGAGCCGTTAGCTCTGCTAGTTGTGCAGTGCAATCCCCTAGGGTCTGCGTAAAGGTATATTGTGGATAGAATTTACTACCCTCCATATAGCCGCTTACGACTGTGCAAGCAGCGGAGTATTGATGCTTCGTGCCTATTGCAGGTTGTGCTAAGCCATCGGTGTACAAGACTCTTTGATATTGATCAATAGGCAATGTATTTGACGGACCTGGGTACTCTAGTTCATATTGCAAAAATTCTTGAGTTTGTAACTTTGGGTCAAAAACATAGTCAACATCAGTGGCTGTCAGAGACGTTGCTCATTGGATCCAATGTGGATGTAATGCTTTAGCGTTTGGAACACTGGCTTTGGTAACAACCTCAAGGGCTGGGATTGGAGATACGACAATCAGGCATTTCCCCTGGGTTAGTGGTCTTTCTTTAATGACACCCATCTGGACAGCAGTGAGAATTTTCTCAGTGGTAGCAAAGGGTTGTTCTGCTGTTGAATACAAATGTGATTTGTATGCAATCGGGACTGTCTCGCACTCATTAAATATTACATAGGTGAAACCAATGGTACCAGCAATTACTCTGATGACCAGATGTTTTTTATTGTCCCTTGTGTGTAGGTGTTGTGCTGCACGCATGTCTTGTTGCAATGCTCTGAGAATGCATGTTCGACTGTGCAGAATTTACTGGAAAAGTCAGGATGTATCAAGTCATATAAGGGTTTGATGCATGATGCATAATCTGGAGTGTATGCTCTGCCAAAATTTAGAAAACCCAATATTGATTGGAGTTTTTTAATGGTATTTGGAGGTTGTAACTGTGCGCATTTTTCTAAGAATTGTGGCACTAGGCTTTGTCCTTCACTTGATAATTCATATCCCAGAAACAGGACACTAAGGAAGGCTATTTTTGTTTTTTTGAAGTTGAATTTATAGCCGAATTCCGCAAATCCTACAACAATGCGGGCTACCCATCTTAGATGTTGCAGTAATTCATCATCTTTAAGGTAGATATCATCTACATAGGACAATGCTTTAGGGTCAATGTTGTGCAATATTGAATTTACACGAGCCACGAACAGTCCTGGACTGTTCTTGTATCCCTGTGGTAAACAACATATTTTTTTCTGGGAGCCTAGTGCACTGAAACTTGTAAAGTCTCTCCTCTCAGGCGCTCTATTTTGGCAGAAGAAACCAATGGAAATATCCAATGTTGTTTTGTATTTTTTGCACACTATATTGTTCATACGTGCTGTGCTATCAGAAGTTTGCATAGCATATGTGCATGTATGACTATTTAAGTGTCTGTAGTCTAAGACTATTCTGTATGAATGGTCCTGTTTAGCTACAGGGTATAAAGGATTATTCATTGGTGAGACACAGGGTTCATTTACACCCTGGTACTCTACTTGTGTGAGGATTTCCCTCACCGGTGCTTTAGCATCACGTTTTATTGGGTATTGGGGTTGAGGCTGGGGTGGACTGGAATTAGATGAAGGGGGGAATCTTTATCCCCCCCATGTGGTTGCGGTATAACGCCGGTGCCTGCGCCAATGCCCAATCAATGGCATAGGATTCTACAAGCTCGTCAGGAACATGAGGCAAGAAAGAAGGTTTGATAACCTCCTCCCCATATGGGAAAGTACAGACAAATTCAGGTGGCCAATCCTTTTCGGCCAGTAAAATATCATAAATGTTGACGATATGTTCCCAAAAGATTGTGTCAATTGCGTGTTCAATGTCTCCTTCTAACTGTATTGTTACTTTGTACACTCTGTCAGGCATGGAGACACGCCTGTCCGCAGTCTCAACTTGCAAGAAGACATCAGTTGCTTTCACCTCCAGATGCTCTTGATGATTCTGGCTAACTATTGTGACCTCTGCTGCGCTGTCTAGCAGAGGTAGTGCCCATGTCTTATTCTTCAATAGAGCCCTCTTTGTGAGTGGCATGATGAATTGCAACTGCTGCCACTTTTTTCTTTTTAAATTGGTGTTTTTGTTGGGGAAGTTTCTCTTCTTTTCTAATCAAAACTTCTGAAGAGCGTTGTGATTCCTGTCTCGGTTTCACATACTCAGTTCTCCACTCTGACCACCCACCACTCTAACTGCGCTTTCCGGTGAGTCCTGAAAGGAATGAGATTGGCGTGTATCAGTATATTGATATCTGTCAGGCGTTTTTATATTATCTCTATTTCTGAGATTATATCTATTTGGAGGGGTCTCGGAATGCAGAGATTCTCCCCTTTCTTTTTTAGGTGCTTGTTGTTTTTTTATCCCAGCATTTTTTAGAACCCTCAGGTGCTTGCTTGGTAGAATCTTTATTAGATTTACCTTGAAACTGTGGTTTTATGAGTCTGGCCCCCAAACTATCTCAACCAATACAATGCTAGTGCAACTGTTTCCCCTTGAAGGTTACTTAGAATAATGAAAGATACAGTTGCAAAGTTGCCCATAAGTTGCATCCCCAGGTCTAGGACAGGGAAGCCCCGTATTCATCTTGAATTTGTTTTAACACTTCTGGAAGATTTGCAAGTGTTGGTGTACCTTGTGCGGTAGTATAGAGTGTGGCAAATACCGTGCCCCAAGTATTGCAATTACCTACTGTGGGAACCATCCTAAATGGCAAGCACATAGTTAATATTCTATGCTTTTCCTGAGGTCCTGTATGGGGAAATACTGCTTCCAGTGCATTTATTTTTTGAGCTAACCATAACGAAATCTCTTCTCGTTTGGCAGGTACCTTACCCATGGTCGAATGTACATTTGCAGGATTAATGCCTGATGTTGCTGCATGTGGTCGCACCGGGGCAGCACATGCTGGATTTGTGTTTAATGTTTGCATTACAAACCAAGGGTAGGTCGCTCCCCCTGCCGCTGCAGCTCCTCCAGGTTCCTGAGTTCCTGAGACCCACCTCACAGTAAGTACCCCCCACCTCCCAGCCCCTCGCTCTGCCCTGCGCTACTCACCCTCTCTCCTGCTCCTGCTTCTTTTCTTCTTCTCTGTTCTTCTGTTCTTCCTCCTTGCTCCTCGTCTGTAATCTTCTTCTGTACTCTTCTTTCCCCCGTCTTCACTCTACTTCTCTTCTTCCTCATCTTCTTCTGTGGTCTTCTGCCCTCTGTTCTTCGTTTTCTGTATCTTCTTCTGTATCTTCTTCTGTATCTTCTTCTGTGTTCTTCTGTGTTCTTCCGGTCTTCCTTTCTTCTCTCCTTCCGGTCTTCTGATCTTCCTTTCTTCTCTCCTTCCGGTCTTCTGTTCTTCTTGTCTTCTTGTCTTCTGTTCTTCTTGTCTTCTGACTTCGGCTCTTCTGCCTCCTCCGTCCTCTTCTCCCCGCGCCTGCCCTCCTGCTCCTGCCTCATCCCCCTCCCCCACTCGCATCCCCCTCTCTATCTCCCCTATCTAACCCGTTCACTATCTACCTCCCCCACTCCTCCTATCTACCTATCTCTCTATCTCTCTATCCCACTATCTAACTCCCTCACTCTCCACCTCCTCCTATCTTCCTATCTCTCTATCTATTTCCCTATCTATCGATTTCCCTATCTATTTTCTCTATCTATTTCTCTATCTCTCCCCCCCTCCCTCACCCCCTCTATTACCTATCTTCCTATCCTCTCACTCTACCTCTCACCCTCACCCACCTCTACAACCCCCCCTCCCCTATCTTCTCAACCCTACTCCTATCTTTCTCCCCTATCTCCTAAACCTCCTAACACTCTCCCCCCTCCACCCTTAAACCCCCCCTCCCCCAGCTCTTCTCACTCTACCTGTCCCCCCCTCCCTCGCGCTTTCCCGCCGCGACCTCCTGCACGCCCCCGCCCCCCAGCTCCCATTCGCCCCCACCTGACCCCTTCCCCCCCTCCTACCTCATATGGCGACCGCTGCGCGACAGTGGTAGCGACCCTTGACCCAAGGGTAGGTCGCTCCCCCTGCCGCTGCAGCTCCTCCAGGTTCCTGAGTTCCTGAGACCCACCTCACAGTAAGTAACCCCCACCTCCCAGCCCCTCGGTCTGCCCTGCGCTACTCACCCTCTCTCCTGCTCCTGCTTCTTTTCTTCTTTTCTTCTTCTCTGTTCTTCTGTTCTTCCTCCTCGCTCCTCGTCTGTAATCTTCTTCTGTACTCTTCTTTCCCCCGTCTTCACTCTACTTCTCTTCTTCCTCATCTTCTTCTGTGGTCTTCTGCCCTCTGTTCTTCGTTTTCTGTATCTTCTTCTGCATCTTCTTCTGTATCTTCTTCTGTGTTCTTCTGTGTTCTTCTGTGTTCTTCCGGTCTTCCTTTCTTCTCTCCTTCCGGTCTTCTGATCTTCCTTTCTTCTCTCCTTCCGGTCTTCTGTTCTTCTGTTCTTCTTGTCTTCTTGTCTTCTGTTCTTCTTGACTTCTGACCTTCTGCCTCCTCCGTCCTCTTCTCCCCGCGCCTGCCCTCCTGCTCCTGCCTCATCCCCCTCCCCCACTCGCATCCCCCTCTCTATCTCCCCTATCTAACCCGTTCACTATCTACCTCCCCCACTCCTCCTATCTACCTATCTCTCTATCTCTCTATCCCACTATCTAACTCCCTCACTCTCCACCTCCTCCTATCTTCCTCTCTATCTATTTCCCTATCTATCGATTTCCCTATCTATTTTCCCTATCTATTTCTCTATCTCTCCCCCCCTCCCTCACCCCCTCTATTACCTATCTTCCTATCCTCTCACTCTACCTCTCACCCTCACCCACCTCTACAACCCCCCCTCCCCTATCTTCTCAACCCTACTCCTATCTTTCTCCCCTATCTCCTAAACCTCCTAACACTCACCCCCCTCCACCCTTAAACCCCCCCCCAGCTCTTCTCACTCTACCTGTCCCCCCTCGCGCTTTCCCGCCGCGACCTCCTGCACGCCCCCGCCCCCCAGCTCCCATTCGCCCCCACCTGACCCCTCCCCCCCACACCTCATATGGCGGCCGCAGCGCGACCACGCCGCTGGCGCGCCGGAGGCGCACCAGAGGCAAGCCCGTCTGCGCCCGTCCGCGCCTGTCCCGCGCCCATCGCCACGACCCCTGGACCCCAGCTCTCCCAAGCCCCGCTGACCCGCTACGACCCCACCACCCTCCACGCCCTCAACCCAGGACGCTCCAACACTTGCTTCCAAGCTCACCCCAAACGCACCCATGGACCCTTCGCCTGCAACTCCTGCAAACGCACCTTCCACCACGCAACAACCATGACCACCAGCCCACGCGCCATCAACCACCTCAAGTGCATCCTAGTCAACGCTCGCTCTGTCCACAAACACGCCGTTGAACTCTGGGACCTCCTGGACTCCATAGCACCGGACGTCGCCTTCATCACGGAGACCTGGATGAACGCCTCCTCGGCCCCTGACATCGCCACTGCCATCCCCGAAGGCTACAAGATCTCCAGAAAAGACCGCACCAACCAGGTAGGAGGAGGTATCGCCATCGTCTTCAAAGACTCCATCAGCGTCACCACCTCCACCGAAGACACCCCTCTCGCCGCTGAACACCTGCATTTTCAGATTCGCACCGATCCGAGGACCACCCTCAGAGGATCCCTCATCTACCATCCTCCCGGGCCACGCGCCCCTTTCAGCGACGCCATCGCCGACTTCATCTCCCCGCACGCCCTCGCCTCGCCGGACTACATCCTCCTAGGTGACCTCAACTTCCATCTGGAACAAAACAATGACCCCAACACCACCACCCTGCTCGACAACCTCGCCAACCTCGGCCTCAAACAACTGGTGAACACTGCCACCCACATCGCCGGACACACGCTTGACCCCATCTTCTCCGGCAGCAAACACGTCTTCTTCAGCCACGCCTCCGCCCTACACTTGACCGACCACAGCTGCGTCCACTTCACATTCCGACGCGAGACCCGCCACCTCCGCACCCAACCCATCCCTCGTCGACAGTGGAACAAGATCCCCGAAGAGCAACTCTTCTCCGCACTCGCCGCCAACCAACCCACCCTCACCACCGACCCCAACGACGCAGCCCTCAACCTCACAAACTGGATCTCCAACTGCGCAGACATCCTTGCTCCCCTCAAACGCACGCATCGACAGACCAACACCAAAAAACCTCTCTGGTTCTCTGACACCCTCAAAGAATCAAAGAAAACTTGTCGCGCCCTTGAGAAAGCCTGGCGCAAGCACCGCACCGCTGACAACATGACCGCCCTCAAGAACGCTACCCGCGAACACCACCACCTGATCCGCGCCGCCAAAAGGAACTTTTTCACCGACAGACTGGACAAAAACAGACACAACAGCAGAGAACTCTTCAGCATCGTCAAGGAGTTCTCCAACCCCAGCACCAACGCCAACGCCGTCACACCCTCACAGGATCTGTGCGAATCCCTCGCCACTTTCTTCCATCGCAAGATTAGCGACCTCCACGACAGCTTCGGACACCAGACCCAACCAAACACCACCGAACCGGCATCCACGGCCATCACCCTCAACAACTGGTCCCACATCAACACGGAAGAAACCAAATCCATCATGAACTCTATCCACTCCGGCGCCCCTTCGGACCCCTACCCGCACTTCATCTTTAACAAAGCCGACGACATCATCGCCCCGCACCTCCAGACCGTCATCAACTCTTCTTTTTCTTCTGCTACCTTCCCCGAATGCTGGAAACACGCCGAAGTCAACGCCCTACTAAAGAAACCTACGGCTGACCCGAGCGACCTGAAAAACTTCCGCCCCATCTCTCTTCTGCCTTTCCCAGCCAAAGTAATAGAGAAGACCATCAACAAACAGCTGACCACCTTCCTGGAAGACAACAACCTGCTCGACCCCTCACAAACCGGATTCCGAACCAACCACAGCACTGAAACCGCCCTCATCTCAGTCACTGACGACATCAGAACCCTGATGGACAACGGTGAAACAGTCGCCCTCATTCTGCTCGACCTCTCGGCTGCCTTTGACACCGTCTGTCACCGCACCCTAATCACCCGCCTCCGCTCCACCGGAATCCAAGGCCAGGCCCTGGACTGGATCGCCTCCTTCCTCTCAAACCGTTCCCAAAGAGTTTACCTCCCTCCGTTTCGCTCAGAACCCACCGAGATCATCTGCGGCGTACCCCAAGGCTCATCACTCAGCCCGACACTCTTCAATGTCTACATGAGCCCCCTCGCCAACATCGTACGCAAGCACGACATCATCATCACCTCCTACGCCGACGACACGCAACTTATACTCTCCCTCACCAAGGACCCCGCCAGCGCCAAGACCAACCTACAAGAGGGTATGAAGGACGTCGCAGATTGGATGAGGCTCAGCCGCCTAAAGCTGAACTCTGAAAAAACGGAAGTCCTCATCCTCGGCAACACCCCGTCCGCCTGGGACGACTCCTGGTGGCCCACAGCCCTCGGCACCTCACCGACCCCCACAGACCACGCCCGCAACCTCGGCTTCATCTTGGACCCTCTTCTCACCATGACCAAGCAAGTCAACGCCGTGTCCTCCGCCTGCTTCCTCACCCTCCGCCTTCTCCGCAAGATCTTCCGCTGGATCCCCGCCGACACCAGAAAAACCGTGACCCACGCCCTCGTCACGAGCCGCCTGGACTACGGCAACACCCTTTACGCCGGGACCACAGCCAAACTCCAAAATCGCCTGCAACGCATTCAAAACGCCTCGGCCCGCCTCATCCTCGACATACCCCGCAGCAGCCACATCTCCGCACACCTGAGACACCTGCACTGGCTCCCAGTCAGCAAAAGGATCACCTTCCGACTTCTCACCCACGCACACAAAGCCCTCCACGACAAGGGACCGGAATACCTCAACAGATGCCTCAGCTTCTACGTCCCCACCCGCCTCCTCCGCTCCTCTGGTCTCGCACTCGCTGCTGTCCCTCGCATCCGCCGCTCCACGGCGGGTGGGAGATCTTTCTCCTTCCTTGCGGCCAAGACCTGGAACTCCCTCCCCACCAGCCTCAGGACCACCCAGGACCACTCCGCTTTCCGGAGACTCCTAAAGACCTGGCTGTTCGAGCAGCGATAACCCCCCCCTTTTTCCTCTAGCGCCTTGAGACCCGCACGGGTGAGTAGCGCGCTTTATAAATCTTAATGATTTGATTTGATTTACTAATGGTCTGCATATTGCCGTAAGCTCAATATATAAGTGGTGAACCTCCGCTACCGCCAAGGGTGGCATAAGACATGCTGCAGGCCTTAGAGATCTTCCCTGGCATCAGGGCCCTTGGTACCAAGGGTACCATTTTAAGGGACTTATCTGAGTGCCAGGGCTGTGCCAATTGTGGAAGCAAAGGTACAGTTTAGGGAAAGAACACTGGTGCTGGGGCCTGGTTAGCAGGGTCCCAGCACACTTTCAATCATAACTGGCATCAGCAAAAAGGCAAACAGGGGGTAACCATGCCAAGGAGACATTTCCTTACACCTGCTGTGTCGCAGAATAATCCCATTTTAAAGAGCAAGGAACATAACCCCCTTCTCTGCTTCCTTCTCACTGACATGCCTTTTTTCCCTTTTCTTGTGTTTGATTTTTCCAGCCATGACTCTAGTGTGTGATTCCCTGTGCTGCTCCAACCCACTAATAGAGCTAGCCTTAGAAACTGAGGACTGCAGATCAGAGCTATTTCTGGGGATAGCGTTAGAAGAGTCTGACCCATCCTTAAGAGAGAAAACTTTACAAGAGATCATCTTTTGTTTTCTGTTCTCCAGGCCCTTTCGCTCCAATAGCTGTATCTGCTCTTGGACCTCTTCCTTTCGTGGCACCTTGGAGGGCCGCTCTCCGTCCTTCGCTCTCACCTCTCTGGCAGGGAGGAGCCCTGCAAGGATAGTAGTGGTGATGCTAAGTGAACTCCACCCCCTTTCTGCTGCCTTGCCTGGTCAATTAATAAAGAAGGGGTATCGGCCTCTCCGGACTGCTACGTCCTTGATCACTCCCCCGGTCCCTCAGAATTCCGTTCATTCCCGAAAAGTAATTTACTGACCTGTGACCTGTCTACAAGGTCTGACTCTGAGATCCTCATAAAGAGCCAAGTGAAGGGACTTTCGATGCCGATATCGCCAGTTACTGTTGTGTCAGTCTTTGAATCTGCGGTAGAGCTGTTGGGGGGTGGGGGGCAACTGTCAGTCAAAACTCCAGTCTTCTCAGCACCATTCTCTGTAGTGCGTGCGTGTCCATCAGCCTGATATGTAGCCTGCAACTTATATCCCTGAGCTGGAGGTGGAGTGGCGCTTGTTACAAAAAAGTTCGGCATTGACAAGTCCGGTTTAACCACGTTACTCTTCGATTCTGTGTGCCTCTCCTGAGTACAAACTTGCATGTCCGCCGAGCCTTGAGGCTTGCTTTTCAATACCATGCTTCCTCCTTCTTTGGACCGACACCTTGATCTGTTTTCTGCCGGGTCTGACTACCTGTGGGCTGCTGAGGGGCCACCAGCCTCGCCCCTTTAGGAGGCCTTCTTCTGCTCTCAATTGCTGTAGAATGCCTGGTGACATATTCCCACCTGAGGACAGACTGGACCACCTGGCAGGTCAGGATAAGACCACCATCATCCACACCGGAAGACAAACCATAACTCTCGTGGCCACTGCCAGCAGCACTACCACATTCCATGCCTTCCGATGACTTGCTCTCTATCCTTACTGTCGACACACTGCAGCTGGTGCCAGGACTGATGAGAAGCGACTCGCAAGGCATGTTACTCGGTCGCCATCTTTCTTCACAAAAAATCCCACAAGGAAGTTTTCATGATCAGCAATTAAAAAAATAAATATTTTGTGCCAATTAAAAGAGATGTAGACGTACCAGTGCAGATGCCCACTTTCTGTCCAGGCATGAGTGTAAGATGTTTACAGTATATCAAAGGCTCAGCAGCAGGGAGATAATAGGATGCAGGGGATATGGAGTTTGCCCTCTTTCCACAGCATCATCATATTCAGATTATGGGCCCTTTCCATTATATCGAAATAAAGCCTTACCTGCTGTGATTGCATTTTCTTCTTTAAGGGCCTTATGACTGAAAAACGTGCAACTCGGAAACAAATTCCAAACTGGTTTCAGTATTTGCATGTTCAAAGCATTCGCAATTAGTCACAAAACAAGCTTTTGCACTCGCAACTTACCACCAATTGGATGCAGGTGACAACCTGGTGTAACCTATCACAAGCATTTGCAATGCAATGGATCTTGCATTTGTTCGACTTTGAGCTATTAGTGTTATAAGCTCATAACCGTACTTTTCTTACCACATAAACTGAAAATTTAAAGTAAAACAGTTTCACATAAGCGAGCCGACTGCCACCATGAGAGCGAAGCAGACACACAAAAGGAAACAGAAGTTCGCTAGCAGTGCAATTATCCATGTTACCGGCAAAAGTGCAATTATCCATGTTACCGGCTCGACTACTGCCCGGCGAGATCGCGCTGCCTATGAAATAAAGAGCGAAAGTAGTCCAGAAACCATACGGAAAACATGGAGCCTCGTCTGTTTTCAGTAGTTGGTCAGTGCACTCGAGGAGGGCAAAACACTGGAAAAGGCATGACGTATGCATGCCTTTCACTAATGGAATCAACCGAATTTTAAAAGGCAAGCTCATGAACCAACCAATCTGATGGGCATGACATGGGCATGGTTACAAGCCCATAGAGAGATAAAAACAGGGATAGAGCGCTTTGTGCGCTCGACCCTAAAAAGAGGCCCAGACGGCTTCATTTCTTTTCGGGAATGGCTGCGTTGTATTCTGTGGTGAGGCACTTTTTGGCAGCAGAAGAGTCGGAACAGGTGTTGGAGCATAAATTTTAGTAATGCTTTTAGCGTCCCAGACGTCAGCAGAAGGTTTCATGATTAACAGTTCAAAGTAGAAAGCTGCACTGACACTTAATTTAAAATTGCTCATGTTTTCATTTATGGTGGTAACAATTGTTTCTACCGGATGAGCTGATAAGATTTAAATAATGTCAAAGTATGTTTTAGAATCTAGATTAATTGCTAGCATAAAAACTAATTTGTTTTCTAATGTTTAATGTGAGATTTCTCAGTTTAAATAGACGTGCACTTCTCTGTCATATCTAACGTGATGCATTAACAAGTTTTCAATTCACAATTATGTTTTACTTATTTTTATGGTATATTATTAATGCTGAATTTACAAGTTTGTATATTATGTGTGTTTTATTAACAAATATATTAATGCATTTATATTTCTTGTGTTAGCATAATTAGGCCTGCAGAGCTCATATTTGCAGTCACACAAAGAGCAACCTTTGATCCTGCTTATGCAGGCAGGTCGCTCCCGGCTCCGCCTTTCCGCGCCACCTCCATCCCGTTTCCTTTGCCTGCTTCTTTCCCTGCTGCTGAGTCCCCTGCTGCCCCTCCTGCCTCCCCCTCCTTCGCACCGTTTCCTTGCCTGCCTCTTTTTTCCCGCCGCTGCGTCCCCTGCGGCCCCTCCTGCCTCCCCCCTCCTTCTCACCGTTTCCTTGCCTGCCTCTTTTTCCCGCTGCTGCGTCCCCTGCGGCCCCTCCCACCTCCCCCTCCTTCTCACCGTTTCCTTGCCTGCCTATTTTTTCCCGCCGCTGCGTCCCCTGCAGCCCCACCCCCCAGCCCTCTCATTCACCAGGCCCTCCCGCCTCCCAGCTGCCACTCCCACCCTCCCCTCCTCTTATAGCAGCCGTTTCGCGGCCTCACAGCGCCTGGATCGCGCCCATCGCCAGAACCCCTGGCCCCAGCAACAGCCACCCCATCAGCATTCGCTATAACGCCGACACCCTGCCCGCACTCAACACCAGCCGAGACACCACCTGCTTCCAGGCCTCTCCAAAGAGCACGCACGGACCCTTTTCCTGCCACAACTGCAGCTTCACCTGCAACAGAGCCCACAAACCTCCTAGGATCAAGACCAACCACCTCCGTTGCATACACCTCAACACCCGCTCAGCACGCAAGCACGCCATCGAAGTCTGGGACCTGCTCGACTCCACCTCCCCGGACGTGGCCTTTCTAACCAAAACTTGGTGGAACGACTCCTCAGCACCCGACATCGCCATAGCCATCCCGAACGGATACAAAGTTGCGCACCGAGACCGCACCAACAGAACCGGAGGAGGCATAGCCATCGTCCACAAAGCCACCCTCGAAGTCAAAACCACCCTGGATGACTCCTTCAGCGCCGCTGAACTCCTTCACTTCCAAATCTGCACCGACCCCAACACCACGCTCAGAGGAACACTCATCTATAGACCCCCAGGGCACCTTTCAGCAATGCCATCGCCAACCTGGCCAGCACCCACGCACTCGCCTCCACGGATTACATCCTCCTCGGAGACCTGAACTTTCACCTCGAAAACAACAATGACACCAACTCCACCACCCTAACCGAAAACCTCGCCAACCTCGGCTTCACGCAGCTCGTCAACACACCCACCCACACAGCCGGTCACACCATTGACCCCATCTTCTCCACAAGCAACCACGTCACCTTCAACCATACCACCGAACTCTACTGGACGACCACCACTGCATCCACTTCACCTTCAGGAAACAGACAGAACACCACCTCACCGAACAACCACCACGCCGTTGATGGGGCAAAGTCACTGAATTTCAACTAACCAACGTCCTAGCCCAGAAACCACCCGTCAACCCCACCGACCCTAACATCGCGGCACACAACCTCAAGCTATGGATCAACGACTGCGCCGACCGCCTTGCTCCACTCAGAAAACCCTCCAACAAAAACATCAACAAAAAAGCCACCTGGTTCACCGACGACTTCCAAGCCTCCAAACGCCACTGCCGAAAACTCAAGCAAATATGGCTACTCGAACACACACCAGACAACCACACAGCACTCAAGGATGCCACACGCAAACACCACCAACTCATCAGGCTAGCAAAAAGATCATCCTTCAAAACCCACCTAGAAAACAACGCCCACGACTGCAAAGAACTTTTCAGCATCGTAAAAGAACTCTCCAACCCAAACACCACCGTCAACAACATCACCCCCTCCCAAGAACTATGCAACGCCCTAGCAACCGCCTTCCACCAAAAAATCACGGACATCCATGACAGCTTCAACTTCCCTCACACTCCGGACGCTCCTACCCCACCCACCACGAACTCCACCCGCTCCAGCCGACTGACCTCCTGGACCAACATCAGCGATGACGAAACCCGCAAGACCATGAACTCTATCCACTCCGGATCACCATCAGACCCCTGCCCACACCACATCTTCGACAATGCAGACACAGCCATCGCACCACACCTACGGAAAGCCATCAACATCTCCTTCGAAACTGCAAGATTCCCGGAAAGCTGGAAACACGCCAAAATCAACGCCCTTCTCAAGAACCCAAAGGCGGACCTCAAGGACCTGAAAAACGTCCGGCCCATCTCTCTGCTCCCTTTCCCGGCGAAGGTCATCGAGAAAATCGTCAACACTCAGCTCACTCGGTACCTCGAAGACAACAACATCCTCGACCCCTCCCAGTCCGGCTTCAGACGCAACCACAGCACCGAAACCGCCCTCCTCACCGCCACAGACGACATCAGAAGCCACCTCGACAATGGAGGAACATCAGCCCTCATCCTCCTAGACCTATCAGCCACCTTTGACACCGTCTATCACCACACCCTAGAATCCTGCCTCCACGCAGCAGGAATCCAGGACCATGCCCTCGAATGGACTGCATCCTTCCTCACTGGCAGAACCCAAAGAGTCCGCCTCCCCTGTACCAATCCAAAGCCTTCAACATCATCTGCGGCGTACCCCAGGGCTCATCCCTCAGCCCGACGCTGTTCAACATCTACATGGCCCCCCTCGCACAAGTGGCCCGTCAGCACAACCTCAACATCATCTCCTACGCCGACGACACCCAACTCATCCTCTCCTACACCAAGGACCCACACACCGCCAAAATAAACCTCCACGAGGGACTAAAAGCCATCGCCGACTGGATGAGAGACAGCCGGCTAAAACTGAACTCGGACAAAACAGAGGTCCTCATCCTTGGGCACACCCCCTCCGCCTCGGACAACTCATGCTGGCCGTCCACGCTGGTTCCCCCACCAACACGCACAGACAGCGCACAAAACCTTGGCTTCACCCTCGACTCCTCACTCTCCATGTCAAAGCAGGTCAGCGCCATCTCCTCCTCCTGCTACAACACCCTCTGCATGCTTCGCAGAGTTTACAAATGGATCCCAACAGGAACAAGAAAAACAGTAACCCAGGCCCTCGTCAGCAGCAGACTTGACTACGGCAACGTCCTCTACACCGGTATCTCATCCAAACTCCTCCAACGCATCCAAAACGCCTCTGCCCGGCTCATCCTCAACACCCCTCGCCACTGCCACATCACCCCCCCACCTAAGAGACCTTCACTGGCTCCCCGTCAACAAGAGGATCACCTTCAAGCTCCTCACCCACGCACACAAGGCACTCCACAACACCGGACCATCATACCTGAACAACAGACTCAGCTTCTACACCCCCACCCGGCATATCCGCTCCGCTAACCTCACCCTCGCATCCATCCCCCGCATCTGATGCAAATCTTCCGGCGGCAGATCATTCTCGTACCTCGCCGCCAAGACCTGGAACACCCTCCCGCCGGAACTACGACAGACCCAGGACCTTCTTTCCTTCAGAAAACTCCTCAAGACTTGGCTCTTTGAGCAGTAGCAGCACCCTCCCCCTCCCCCCCCCCCCAGCGCCTTGAAACCCTCACGGGTATGTATCGCACTTTACAAATTGATTGATTGATTGAATCATTATTCATGTTTTGCACTTCCCTGATGGTGCTTTTACCGGGCTTTGCTGATGATCTGATGTTTGCTGATGAAGAATCTTTGAATTCTGACCCTAGGAGAGGTATATTTCCTTGTTGATTGTCATTTCTCTTAACATGTTTTCCTTTTTCTAGAATAGAAGCTAGCATGCTGACACTCACTTTTTTATTTTTGCTAGTGCGCACTCTTAGCCCTAGACATATTATTTTCAAATTATTTTTTGTCTACTTTTGTATTTTGACCACGTGTTAGCCTGTCCCCAAACATGCATGTCCTAATTTGAGTAGTTGCCCAACTCAAATTTGCATATTCTTTTTAATTGAGCTTGACTAATGTTCATACAGTCTGATTTCAGATATGTTTCTCTGTTGCAAATCATTTCCTTAATGAAATGTATTGTTTTTCTTTAATGCTTAATTGTATTAATGCTAATTAGATAAAACTTGTTGCAACTATTTTGGGCAACCAATGGTGTTGATATATCTTTATAATTTGATTTTGTGCACAGTTTTCATGACATTAGATTTGTGGTTATGAAACAAAGCATTGAAACTTTTCATTGATTGGAGTCTCGTTCACGGTGTTTAAATTGTTTGGATGGTGTTAATGAAACATTTGTGTATGTTTCACCACACACTTTTAGCGTCATTTTTTAACACAAAAGCGGCGTAAACTTACAAAATACAATTGACGCTAATGCGGCGCAAAAAAAGTATGAATCAGTGTCATTGAGGAAACTATAACATCTGGTTTCATACACATTTGTGAGTCACATGAGGCTATATGTACTAGTTCATTACCAGAGGCCCTATTCACACTACTGTATATGGAATAATGGATGCTGATAGATGTGATGGTCAACATCAGCATGAACATTGCAAGGCTTTGATAGACCTATAGATCACCTTGCTGCAACTACAATTGTATTTTGTAAGTTTACTCCGATTTTGTGTCAAAAAATGACACTAATGTGGCGCAAAAAAAGTATATATCAGGGTTTTAATTTTGTCCCAAAAAACACACTTCCCTTAGTTGCTGTTTTTGTACTTGCAACATAGATTTCTCAATGTTTTGAAACACTCGAGCAAGTTATAATTCTGTTTCTAAATTAAGACATTGCTGCCTTGGACTTGCATCAACCCTGCGATGTCACAACAATCTGCTTCGCTTAATGCATCTTGTTGAAGGAGTAATATTTCTAATTATCTGCACAGTTAGACGTACTGGAGAATTTATATTTCTGTGAGGTTCATCTGACATTTCTGATGGTGCTGATGGTTCTTCTGCTTGTAAATTGCTACTGAGATGCTGTACAGCAGGTGTTTTTCCCATCTCTTCATCTTTTACATTTTCAACATTGCCATCTTCATTTTCAACACTCCCTCGTGCAGAAGTGTTTTCTAATGAGAAATAACATATACATTCTGTAGGTGTGTTAAACACTATGTTATGGTTTCACTTGTAAATAGTAAAAATACATGATCCATAATGTATTGTTGTCCATCCAAAAATACACAGACTGACATTTTATTAGCTTATTTTTCGTAACGTTTTATGATATTATACTTTGTAGAAAATTGATAGAGGTCTATTTATTACAAATTATTGCTTTAACGTGCTTTATGGGATTTGGGTTTCTCATTTTGTGGCTATTGATAATGACTACTTAAAAAGGGAATTTACATCTGCTTTTATGTTCAAAGTATATGTCTCACAAAAGTGAATAAACATCATTTTTTTATTTTTTTTAAAACACCCAATTGAGTTTGTTTTTATTTTCTGAAATAAGGTGACTTCCTGACCTGTGTTTGATGGTTAAAGATTTGGGGCCATATGTACTTAAGCGTTTTCTCATAGACACAGAATGGGAAAAACCATTTGATACATCTGGCCCTTGATGTGTTAATGTTTGTTACAATGCTTCTGGTGCAAAACTACTTTCATCTCCTTCATCAGATTTGAGGGGGGGACAGCTAAAGAACCGCCTGCAGGATTCCAGCATCAGATGTACTTTACACAAGCTTCTACTTTGTGTGAGGTCGTAAATCATACCAGTGCTTATGGATTTCATCAATGATGCGTTTGGAGACACCAACAGCATTTGTTTTTGGATTAAAACCCAGATTTTTTTTGATTGACTCCGGCACAGTCAAGGATGTTTCCCAAAATGTTTTTAATTATTGGCGACACATTCCCTTACCAAAATCTTCAATTCAACATCAGAAAAGGTCTGTTTTCGTTTGCACCTTCCATCTTCCTTGCCTTTATCCTGGCTGGACATTGTGAGGTAACAGCTCTCAAATACTCTCCTGCTCCACAGAGATGTGTGTCTTGAAAGTGCTAACCAAGTAATGTGAAACAGGCAACTTACTTCCTGGTTCATGTTTATGAGGTCATTAAATACAGTCTGTGAGACATTCAGAATTTGTGATTCTCTATTGCGAATACTTTCGATTCGCAAATACAGAATCGCAAATTGGAATTAGCAATCCAAAGAAATCACTATTGAAGAACACTAACTTTCCGAACATGTAATTTACTGGTTTGATATTTGTGATTCGTTATTTATCGCAAATAACATATTGGTAACTTATACGTAGAAACATAAGGACCTATGGGGGTCATTCCGACCCCGGCGGTCAAGGACCGCCGGGGCCGGGGATGCGGGAGCACCGCCAACAGGCTGGCGGTGCCCCGCAGGGCATTCTGACCGCGGCGGTTTGGCCGCGGTCAGACCAGGAAAACCGGCGGTCTCCCGCCGGTTTTCCGCTGCCATGGGGGATTCCGACCCCCTCACCGCCATCCTGTTCCTGGCGGTTCTGACCGCCAGGAACAGGATGGAGGTGAGGGGTGTCGTGGGGCCCCTGGGGGCCCCTGCAGTGCCCGTGCCAATGGCATGGGCACTGCAGGGGCCCCCGTAAGAGGGCCCCACTCTGAATTCCAGTGTCTGCTTTGCAGACACTGGAATTCGCGACGGGTGCCACTGCACCCGTCGCACCTTCCCACTCCGCCGGCTCCATTCGGAGCCGGCTTCCTCGTGGGGAGGGGTTTCCCGCTGGGCTGGCGGGCGGCCTTCTGGCGGTCGCCCGCCAGCCCAGCGGGAAACCCAGAATCGCCTCTGCGGTCTTTCGACCGCGGAGCGGCCATATGGCGGCTCCCTCCAGGCGGGCGGCTCCCGCCGCCCGCCGGGGTCTGAATGACCCCCTATATGTTTTATGAGTAAACTCCCTACCATCGCAGGGCAAACATCAGATAAGGTTAAAACGTATAAAACAAACTTAATTATGCAAACTGGTTCTACAAAGCTACATAAATCTTTTTGTATATTTCTATTAGATCACTCGGGTACGATAATGTCTAGATCAAAGGAATGGATAATTACAAAAATATCAGAGGGCAAAATTCAAATAGTCTGTGTAAAGAAACACTCTGGATTTGGGGCCAGATGAAGCAAAGTTTTGCGAGTCACAAATGGCCCGAATCGCTATGTGCGACCCTGCAAAATCCAAAATGGGATGCAAAAATCCCATTTACAATCACCAAATAGCGATGCGACCCAGCACCGACTCGCAAAAATTGCGACCTGATTTTGTGACCCGCAATCTGGAAGTCGCAAATTGCGAGTTGCAAACCATATGCAAAAGCCAGTCACAAATTGCGACTAGTCGCAAAAAGCCCATTTTGCACACCCAGATTACCACTGATTCAGAGCAGGTGGTAACCAGAACCAAAGTATAAAAGGAGACCCAGAAGGCATCTGCATGACTCCAAATGGCTGAACTGTACGTGATTGCATGGAGGAGGAGAGTCCAGGCTACCCAGCAGAGGAGGAGGAGGCAGAGACAGGCGAGGACATACCGAACCAGGCAGACACTATTTCAACAAACAGAGGAGGAAATTTATGACAAATATAGACTGAGCAGTGCTGTTATCTTAGAGATTATTGAACTGCTGAAACCTCAGCTTGAACGACAGACAATGCGCGGCAGCACCATCCCCACACATGTGCAAGTGCTATGCTCACTGCACCTCTTGGCCTGGGGTAGCTATCAGGGGGTGATTGTAGTGGCAGGTGGGGTATCCCAAAGTGCACTCCCACGATTCTTCAGATGTTTCCTAGATGCCATACTCGCACACATGTCCAGATATATATACCTTCCCAGGAATGAGGCAGAAATGAACAGCACCAAGTTGGACTTCTGCAGAATTGCCAACTTCCCCCATGTAATAGGGTGTGTGGACGGGACACATATACAAATTTGCCCACCTGCAAATCTGGAATATGTGATCCGCAATAGGAAATGTACCCACTCACTAAACATCCAGGTGGTATGTGACGCCCATAATGTCATTACTGACATTGTAGCTAAATATCCAGGGAGTACACATGACTCACACATATTCAGGCACAGTGGGATACACCAACACCTAGAACGTGGAAGTTTGGAGACGGATATCTATTAGGTATTGGTGACTACACTCTGAAGCCTTACATACAGGTCACTGTGTAACCCTCTGATGCCCTGCAAAATTTGCCTTTTTTGTCAAACAGGTGACAGTGCATATGTCTTGAGACCATGGATACTCACCCTATACCTAACACCTGGCAATGAGAATGAGAGGCGCTATGACATTGCACATCGGTGGACCAGAACTGTAGTCGAGAGGACCTTTGGCTTGTTAAAGGCAAGATTCTGATGCCTCCACAAAAGTGGAGGTGCACTCCAGTATGCCCCAGAAACAGCATGCAAGATAGTTGCCGCCTGTGCCATCCTACACAACATTGCCACCAGACGTGGGCTACATCTCACCCCTGAAGACACAGACACGGAGGATGAGGAGCAAGAGCTACCACACCGACAGCCTGGGGAAAGAAGTATCGCAAATGAGGGCAGACAGAGACGGAACCACATTGCAACCCAATACTTTGGCAGGTACGTGGCAACCGTGAGCACACTCACTAATGTCAGACACACATAGCCCACTTGTGTAGTGAAACAAACAAAACCTTTCTATTGCTAAACTATGATGTCATTAGAAATGTGCAGTAAGCAACAGTCTGGAATTGGAAACAGTCAAATCAGACACATTAATTGCATGTTCCTCAGTACTAGGACATGTCAGTGGCTCACAGCCTCCTCCGACTGCGGCCACCATGGCTCACTCCAGGTGGGTCCTCTGAGCCCTGCCGTGCACTGCTACTCCGCAGCACATGCGCATCAGTGGCAGACACACGGCTGATGGTAGAGCCCTCCTCGCTGACCTGTGGGGTATCCCATGTGCCCCTTGCAGCCTGTCTGGTCTCCATTATGTCAACTGCATGGCTGATGCGGCCAAGTCCCTGTGCCACATCACCAGCAAAATGACCCAGTTCGACCTGCAGGCTGACAGTGCGCCTTGACAGGCAGGTGGTGTTCGTAACCAGGTGCCCAATGGATGCTGCAAGTCTATCTAACCGGGCTGCAGTGTTGCGCTCCCTGCGCCGTGCCTGTGCCCTGTCTGCCACCAGTTCCCTGACCAATAAGTCGATGGACTGTGTCAGGTTCCCCAGATGTGTGTTCATAGTTTGGAACTGATTGTTCACATTAGCCAGCCCATGGGTCATAGTGGTCTGCAGTCTTGTCAGGTTCCTGTTAATTGACCTGTTTTGCAGGCGCTGACCCTGTACTAATGATGCCTCAAGTCCCGCAAACTCAACATCTGCAACATCCTCCCTGTGCACAGACTGCACTCTGCAGTGACGTCTGCGCACAGCGCCTGCTGCTGGCTGTGTGTGCCTCTCCGTAGGCCATGGCCCTGGTGTGACCACTGCTGCCTCCATATCCAGCGCAGGATCTTCCATTGACTCCGGTTGCATTTCCATAGGTGGTGGTGTCCTGCTGTGCCCGCTGTGTCAGTGGCAGCCTTCTCCTGTGGGTCTGGCCCATGTTCCTCTCCCTGCATGTGTTCGCTGATGGGAGGGCCTTGTGGGAGACCTGTGGGACATAGGGGACACACTGTCAGTCTCGCACATCTGTTTTTTGCCTCATAATAAACATTTGCCTATATTTGGACTACTGTACTACATTGCCCATAATGCACTATTCTATAGGTTGCTAGACTGGAATGGAGCTAGTCTGGAGGTGCCTGCTGCTGTGTACTGGGATTGTGTGTATAGTGCATTTGTGGGTGTCAAAGCATATATCATGGTAGTCACTTTTTGATGTTCCAGGTGCTGAACTGCCCACATCTCCTATGTCCAGTAAAGCCTCCGGATCCAGTGTTGTTTCCACCATGGTTTCCAGGGCTGTAGGTGGTGTAACAGTGAATGGGCCTCCTCCAGTGCCCTTCATCTCCCGCATGTGCTCCGCAACCCTCTCCTTGGTCCTGGAGCGAAGGTCATACCAACTTTTCCTAATTTAATCCAGGGTGCGGTGGCTTACCCCAATGGCATTAATTTTGTCCTGGATGTCTTGCCATATTTTTTTTTTTGAGTGTCAGGGACACTCATTGCTGCCTTGCCAAAGAGTTGGTCATGGTGCAGGCAGCACTCCTCAGTAGGTACCTCCAACTCCTTGTCAGAGAACTTTATTTTTCTCTTTCTGCCAGCACTGGGTGACTCCTTCTCCATTGTTGCTGCAGCTCCTCTCACCTGGGTGTGGCTCTGCAGTTTAGGCTGGGTGTGCTCCTCCCTCCTCCAAGTTCTATTTGATGACTTCCTGGTTCTGATGTCATCACAGAGAGCCAGGAAGTGGGTATTCAAACTGTTTTGTTCCACCTGCAGGCAATTTGCGAGTTAGTCGCAATTTACGACACCGGACCACACCATTCGCGCAATTTGCGACCTCGCTTTTAGCGTGGTCGCAATTTCCGACCTCGCTATAAATGGAGGTCGCAAATCGCGGTGCGACTCGCAATTTGGAATGGCGAGTGTTTCCCGCATTTGGTTTTGCGAGTTGGAAATAGTGATTCGCATGGAGTCGCTATTTCTGAGTCGCTATTTTTTACCTACCTACATCTGGCCCTTATACTCGTAAATTTTAAATGTGAACTCTCCTTTTCTATTGAATAAACAGCACGGTGATGTATGTAGAATATGCAAACAACATTGTAAGTATCTTTTTCTTAATAAACTTCAACTTGTTACAAAAAATATGCACCTCTGTACACAAATGTCAAATGACAAGCCCAATTTCCCAACTTTAACAGTCTCTAAAACTGTGGTTTCACAAGGTGTCAAATGTGAGACCTCCAGGTCAGGACCACTTGCCTTCGGGGATGGGTTTACATCTCTACCCCTAACAAGGGGCCACCACTCACACAATATACAATGGAGGGCCTGCAGACTCCCCTCAAGGGCTACTGCAGCTAACACAAAGAAGTCACAGGAGCCGAAATGCAAGGTGAGCGAATGGGTAAATAAGAATGGAGCCTAAAAACTACCATTACCTATTATGCTTCGAAATACCTTACAGTACCTTTTTAGAAATAAGAAGCTGACCTTTTGTGTCCTTTTGTGAAGGTCCCAGATTTAGAATCGGCAATCCCAAGGGAACCTAAGAGAGTAAACTCAGGGAAGACTGTCAAATGGAATCCTTAGCAGTAGTAGGAATATCGAAGTAAAACATTTTGACCTTGAAGAAATACAGGTAAGAAGACATTGAGTTAATAATAGTAAGTCATAACTTACATCTATAAACTTACATTGCCAATATGATGCTTGTCGATGTTCTAGGGGCCTTATCTATAGTTTGGTGGGTGGGATACTCGAACAAAATTAAATACCATCCACCTTATTACAAGTGTCATAGGCTATAATGCACTTGTAATACATCGGATAGGATATCCATGACATTTTTGATAGATTATCCCAGTGCTTTAAATGGGCCGGTACTCACAGGTACTGAGTACCAGCACTTCTCTGCTGTCAAGGAGAGTACCGGTGCTCATAAAAGGTAAAGGATCATTGCTGCTCGTGCTGCTGAGCTTGAGGCTGCCAAAGTGGAGCCTGTCTGGATGACACTCTGACAGCCAAACTAACTTTCTAGCCCTGAGCTGAGCCACTGCTGAACTATTCAGCATAGTCTCATTTACATTATGTCCGGTAGCCCAGGTTCACACACTGTGGTGGAGGAAAGAGCAGGGCCCATTAAGGCCCTGCACCGTCAATCTCACTCACACTATCTTGTGAATTTGTGAATACATTGAATCCAGGAAGCCCACTAACAGCCACAATCAAGAAAGCCACAAGCCACGGAGGTAAGGAGTTTAAAATGGCTTTCATCCCACCTGAGTCTTTTGCGTGAATGTCTGGTTGTGTCTGTGTGTTGGCTTGCTTGTGTGTGCGTGTTTTGTGAAAGAAAAAAGTGATGGATAGAGGGAGAAAATCAGAACACTCAGGATGTATTTTTAAGAAAACGTGTGGAATGCTTTGTGTGTGCATGTCTGCTTGTTTATTTCTGGGTGTACGTGCACCCAAGAATATTTAGGTATTGTGCCAAATGCAAACATAAAAAGTATAGAATTAACAAGCTAAACATATTTCAAAACAAGGAATATCATCATGTTTGGCCTACATTTTATGTGACAAGTTAACCTGTTTTATTAATACATTTCTCACATGTTTTGGGATGTGCTGCAACTGGTATAGAAGTCATTATTAATGCTGCTATTCCAGTCAGTTTCCAGGGGCACAACAATTTTTTACTTGCTGGGGCCAATAGTGCTGTGGTTGATGGCTTTGCTGCATTCATGGTTTAGGGGTTATTCCATTGTGATTTAGTGCCTACTCCCAGCAGGTCTTCACACCACTCACTATTAAAATATGTAAAGGTAAAAGGCCTTCCCCATTTAATCTTGTAAAGAAAGGCTGGTTCCGGAAAGGCACTCCTATAACACTTTATTTAAAGTGTGCACTCACACCCAGTCTGGACCTCGTGCAATGGTGTAAAAACTGGAGGGGGCCTTCCTGCAAAGAACATGGATGGTCCCCCCTCCAGACTAACCCAGGCCAGGTGCTGTGCTGAGGGGGCCTCCTGGAGCTTTCCCCCCCGGTGCACCGCAGAGGGTGTGGGGGCCTTTGTTATGCCAGTGGCCTCTTGAGATGTTTTGGTCCACCCTTGCTGGACACTTTCAAATTCCGAAAATAGAGAAGAGAACGAGGGGCTCTTTCAGTTAATTTATTTTTTAAATCAACTCGGTATTATATCAGTTGCACTGCAACTTCATGTGAGTCACTAGTACAATCACTACATCTGGCTAACAGTGAACATATTTTCTGTGTTGTGTTGAGGTTACACTTGCCTCTACATCAGGTGCAGTAAAATCTACTTCTCAGCAAAGCTGGTAAACACTTAATAAGATGTATGGTCAATTCTCTATACATAATATATTAGTGGCACTTATCTCAATATACAGTGCTGGCCCAGTCCATCTAAATAGAAAGTGGTAGGCAAGGTTACTCAGCATTGTGTTATTAGCTCAAAAATTGGTCCTATTGTCCTAAAGTGAACACACACACAATATGACAGTGCTTGTCCAATATGTAGCAATGGCATACATTTGCATACTGCCCAATATACCACAGTGCTGGGATCACATAATACTGGCCTACAACACCGTGCAGGTCTAATATCACACAAAGTGATGTTGAGAGTGCACTGTTCAAGATCTGTTAAATTTGTTCCAAGGATCGTTTGTCATGGTCTGGTGTGACCAGTCCATATATATTCAATAGACCTCATGAATATGCCCCTTACTTGCAAGAAGAAATGTTGATGAGCCCTTAAAATGAGGATTCCTTGTAAACTGTGGTGCTGAAGGTGGGGTGCCCAGGACTGCACAGGTATGAATTGGTGTTACCTGGGTAAGTAAAGAAAAATGGAAAGCAGTGATGGATTACTGTGTGTGTTGAACCTGCCCTGGAGGATCTGCACTCTCAATCTCCTTCTATGGCAGGGAAGAAAGGGGAAAGGACCATGACCACTCATATTACAGACCTTACTGTATACATGGTAACATATTGAGAATACCTAATAGTTTTTGAGACATATACATTACAGAAACTGTATTTTCTTCTTAGCTTTCATCAGAATGAAGGCAGCACAAGAACGTTAACATATAATTGTAACTTCCCATGCACCATCATGAGGATTTGCATGCATGCCATTAGGAACTAAGGGCCATATGTACGAACACATTTTCCCATTGACACAGAATGGGAAAAACCCTTTGCTACATCTGGCCCTAAGTGCTGATACACATAATCTTTTCATTATCTGTCCTCTGTGGGAAACAAATAACTGAATAAAGATCTAAAGTGACTGAGCCACAGTCAGACAGGGCTGAGCTTAGACCCCACATCACTGGCACAAGATAATACACCAATAGTTCAGTATTAGTTCTGGCCTACATCAAACCAATGGCTCAAGATCAGATAAAATGGGTTAAAACAAACTGTTTTGAGCCATGTTCACTCATTAGTAGCCATGAACAACACACCATGGGTCCAGAACACACAGTGCTGAGTCAATTTCACACATTGTTAAGCCAAACTACTCACTTGCCCCAGGTCATGCAATACTGGATCAACATAACACAGAGCTAAGCCAAGATCACATAGTGGTGGGTAGAACTTACCCTCAAGATCCTGCTGAAGCACTGTGCATAGTTTTAAACCTGGTAAATTGATACTAAAACTCTTGAGGCATCAAGATGACATTCAACTTAACCTTTCCCTTTAAATGCAATGGATTGTATATATATTTCTGAGGGTCACTGCATCATATTAGCTGTTAATTAATATATATGTAGTGTGCCACATGTGAAGAGGGAATCTGCACATATGGGGTGTTTAAGACCACCGTCAGGGGTGAGGAATCCACAGGTAGCTAATGTATCCACCTGAAAAGTCGTTACCGAAGGTAAGTAACTCGTTCTTCTGATGGATACAACTACCTGTGGATTCCTCACCTCATGAATAGAGTCCCAAAGCAGTACCACGCCCGGCGGTGGGTGCCTAAATGGTCAAACCAAGAAATCCTGCAGCACTGACCGTGCAAAATGGCCGTCCCTTCTAACCTCAGAATCCAAACAGTAATGTTTTGCAAAAGTGTGAAGGGACGACCAAGTTGCGGCCTTGCAGATGTCGACCACAGGAACACCTCTGGCCAAGGCCGAAGTGGCCGACTTAGCTCTGGTGGAATGAGCTCTAATGCCCTCAGGAGGATCCTTCTTTGCCAAAGAGTAACATATTTTAATGCAAAGAACAACCCACCTGGATAGTGTTCTCTTGTGGACTGCCTTTCCTCTCCTCTTGCCCACGTATCCAATAAACAGCTGATCCTCCAGCCTGAAATCCTTTGTTCTATCGATAAAGAAGCTCAACGCTCTCTTTGGGTCCAGACGGTGCAGTCTTTCTTCCTCTTTGGAAGGATGAGGCGGAGGATAGAACGTGGACAAAGTAATTGCCTGAGCCAAATGGAAGGGTGAAACAACCTTCGGGAGGAAAGCAGCCTTGGTCCTCAACACCACCTTATCCCCATAAAAAGTTGTATAAGGGGGTTTTACTGATAAGGCCTGCAACTCACTCACTCTCCTTGCTGATGTTATAGCTATCAGGAAGACTGTTTTTAAAACCAAATACCTCAAGGGGCAAGAATGCATAGGTTCAAAAGGGGACCCCATAAGGAAAGTCAGGACTAAGGACAAATCCCATTGCGGCATAACGAATGGCTTTGGAGGATATTGATTTAGAAGACCTTTCAAGAATCTGATAACAATAGGGGATTTAAATAAAGATGGTTGGTCTGGAAGACATAAGAAGGCTGACAAGGCCGATAAATAACCTTTAATGGTAGCCACTGCACAACCTTTCTGCGCCAGAGATAGAGCAAAAGACAAAACGTCCGATAGATGAGCATGCAAAGGATCAATCTGCCTCTCTCCACACCACGCAACAAATTTAGACCACCTATTAGCGTAGATAGATTTAGTGGAGTGTCGCCTGGCCGCTAATATAACATCCACTACCTCAGGCGGGAGAGAGAAGGAACTCAGGTTGCCCCGTTCAATCTCCAGGCATGTAGGTGCAGACTCTGGAGGTTGGGGTGTAGAACCTGCCCCTGCGACTGCGAGAGGAGGTCTGCCCTGAAAGGGAGACGGAGCGGCGGGCACATTGAGAGTTGGAGAAGGTCGGAGTACCACACCCTCCTTGGCCAATCCGGAGCTATTAAGATTACTAGAGCCCGGTCTTGGCGAATCTTCCTCAATACTCGAGGAATCAAGGGTATGGGAGGAAACGCGTAAAGCAACTGGCCGCACCAGATCATTTGAAACGCGTCCCCCAACGCTTCCTGCATCGGATACTGAAGGCTGCAGAACAACGGACAATGCGCGTTCTCTCGAGTGGCGAACAGATCTACCCGAGGAAACCCCCACCTCTGGAAGATTAAACGGACTTGATCTGGATGGAGACGCCACTCGTGGTCTGCCGAGAAGTGGTGACTGAGACTGTCCGCACGCACGTTCAAAACTCCGGCCAGATGGTTTGCTATCCTTTGCCCAGGACCATAGTCCAAGAGCTTCTCTGCAGAGAAGGTACGACCCCACTCCTCCCTGCTTGTTTATGTACCACATCGTGGTAGTATTGTCCGTTAGGACCTGTACCGACTGACCACGAAGGGAAGGGAGGAAGGCCTTGAGAGCCAGACGTACAGCCCGTAATTCTAACAGATTGATGTGAAAAATCTGTTCCTCTGGAGACCAAAGACCTTTGATCTCCAGATCCCCCAGATGAGCTCCCCACCCTAGAGTGGAAGCATCCGTTATGACTGTGGCCACTGGTGGCGACTGCTGGAACGGCTTTCCTTGCGAAAGATTGTTGCTTACAATCCACCACTTCAAATCCACAGCAGCATCTCTGGAGATCTTGACAGTACCCTCTAGATCCCCTCTGTGTTGAGACCACTGCCTTCGGAGGCACCACTGAAGAGCCCTCATGTGCCAGCGAGCATGCGTGACCAACAGAATGCAGGAGGCAAAAAGACCGAGCAGACGAAGGACCTTGAGGACTGGAACTACCGCTCCATTTCGAAACATTGGAACCAAATCCTGAATATCTTGAATCCGCTGAGGCGGAGGAAAGGCCCGACCCAATGTTGTATCCAGTACTGCCCCTATGAACAGGAGGCGCTGAGAGGGCTCTAGGTGAGATTTGGGCTCGTTCACCGAAAAACCCAGGTCGAACAACAACTGGGTTGTTGACTGCAGATGACGCAACACAAGCTCCGGGGACTTGGCTTTGATCAACCAGTCGTCCAAGTAAGGGAATACTGCTATCCCCTTCCTTCTGAGCTCTGCCGCAACCACCGACATCACCTTCGTGAAGACTCGAGGTGCTGAAGTAAGACCAAACGGAAGGACCGCAAACTGATAGTGTTGCGATCCCACCACGAACCGGAGATACTTCCTGTGTGACTTGAGTATCGGGATATGAAAGTAAGCATCCTGCAAGTCGACAGACACCATCCAGTCTTCCATGTTCAACGCCAAAAGCACCTGTGCTAGGGTCAGCATCTTGAACTTTTCCTGCTTGAGGAACCAATTCAAGATCCTCAGGTCCAGAATTGGTCTCAAACGACCATCCTTCTTGGGAATCAGGAAATACCTTGAGTAAACTCCTTGACCCCTTTCCTGCTCCGGGACCAACTCCACCGCGCCCTTTAAAAGGAGGACTTCTACCTCCTGTTCTAGCAACAGGAGGTGTTCTTGTGAACAATACGAAGGGCGGGGCGGGATGAGGGGCGGAAACTCCCGAAAAGGAAGGGTGTAGCCTTTTCCCACAACACTGAGAACCCAATTGTCCGACGTAACAGTCTCCCATTTGGTGAGAGAATGCTGTAATCTTCCCCCTACAGGAGAGGCGTGAGTTGGAAATGGTGGAAGCCTAAGGCTGCTTCCCCTGCTGCACCCCGCCAGAGGATGAGGAAGAGGCAGAGTGCTGCTGAGAGGCTCCTCTGGTGCGGACCCTACCTCTCCCCCTAAAAGATCTATAGGGATGGGAAGAGGCAGGTTGCTGATATCTTCCCCGAAAGGAAGAGGAGGAAGAGCCACGCCCAAATCCACGAAACCTCCTGAAAAATCTGGAAGAGGCCGTGGAAGAAGGAGCTTGGAGCCCTAAGGACTTAGCCGTGGCCCTGCTTTCCTTAAAACGTTCCAAGGCCGAATCAGCCTTAGCCCCAAACAGTTTGTCCCCATCAAACGGGAGATCCAACAATGTGGACTGTACATCAGCCGAAAAGCCCGAGTTACGGAGCCAGGCCTGTCTCCTTGCCACCACAGTTGTGCCCATTGCTCTGGCTACCGAGTCGGTGGTATCCAGTCCCGTCTGGATAATTTGGGTCGCAGCAGCCTGGGCATTTGAGACAAGATCCAAAAGACCCTGGGGAAGCTCTGTAAACGAAGAGGAGATGTCATCCATCAGAGCATGAATATACCTCCCCAGGATACAGGTTGCATTGGTGGCTTTTAACGCCAGACTGCAGGACGAAAAAATCTTCTTCGACTGCGCCTCTAGCTTCTTTGAATCTCTGTCCCCAGGCACCGTCGGAAAAGAACCAGGCGCTGACTTGGACGAACAGGAGGCCTGCACCACCAAGCTCTCCGGCGTAGGGTGCCTGGACAGAAAACCAGGGTCAGTTGGAGCCGCCCGATACCTCCTGGCCGCGGCTCTGTGAACTGCTGGGGAAGATGCCGGCCTCTTCCACACCTCTAAAACCGGATCCAGCAGAGCGTCATTAAAAGGTAACAGAGGCTCCGCCGCGGCTGAGGCCGGATGTAACACCTCTGTCAAAAGGTTTTGTTTCGCCTCCACCACCGGCAAAGGCAGGTCCAAAAAACTAGCTGCCTTCCATACCACTGCATGAAAGGAAGCAGCCTCCTCAGTATATTCCCCCGGGGACGAAAGGTCCCACTCAGGGGAAGTGTCCAGCCCACTGGCCGACTCCAGTCCACGCAGCCCATCACCCGAGTTCTCTAGCTCTCCTTCCTCTAGGGCTCGTTGGTACTCCTGCTCTTCTAGTACCCGGAGAGCACGTCTCCTTGAATGCAGTCGTTGCTCAATCCGCGGAGTCGACAATGCCTCCGCCGAAGTCGGAGATCGGCGCCGATCTTCCGAAGCCACCGACGCCGCATCCGGCGCCACAGGTAACTTCGGCGCCGACTGAAGAGCAGTTGAAACGGATGGACCCACCGGAGTCATAGGCCGAAATCTCGACGTCGACGGGATGGAAATCCCTGGGGCCAATCCTTCCGAAGCCACCGGAGCGGCCACCGGCGCCGACACTGGCGCCGAGCCCACGTTCCCAAACGGGAGAAAGGGCATAAAGGGTGCCGGCCGAAGAGGCGCAGGATCACCCAAAGAAAAGGCCAAAGGCCCAGCCGGAGCACCCCCTGGAGCCATCTGTTGGAAGATGGCATACATCGCATTCAAGAATGCGGAACTATCGGCTCCAGGGGTGGGAAAAGCCGGATACTGGGGTGCCTGTCTCGAAGGCGACCCCGACGCCGGCCTCGGCGTCTGCGCCGGAGAAAACACTTGAGGCTCCAATACCTCAATCACCGACGCCTGTCCAGGTGAAGTTGGAGACGCCGGAGAAGGCAACGGCGTCGAAGGATGCGGCGTAACCGTGGGGCTGACCTCCCATGTTCTTCGGCGCCGATCCGGAGACCTGGAACGAGCCTCCCTTGAATGACGCCGAGATTCTCTACGGCGCCGGGAGTCTCGATGACGCCGATGTCTTGGAGAAGACTTCTTGTGATGCTTCTCCTTTGACTTGGCCATAAACAGCTTCGCCTCACGTTCTTTAAGAGCCTTTGGATTCATGTGCTGACATGAATCACAAGTCGAGACGTCGTGGTCGGAGCTCAAACACCAAAGGCAATCGGAATGAGGATCCGTCACCGACATCTTGCCTCCACACTCACGACAAGGCTTAAATCCAGACTTTCTCTGCGACATTATTTCCACAGCGAAAGACTACGCAGCAAGATATACACTGTAACCGCAAGAGTAACAGTTGCTCCCTCGAAGATAACCGTTTCGAATGCACGGAAAAAAGGGAACTGACGTCCGCACGTCGTCGAGGACCTCTTATTGCCTGTATGACGTCAGACGGCGTCGCGTGGGCGACAGTGACGTCCTCGTCGACGTGCAGAGACTAGTAAGAAGATTTCCGTCGAATGCTGGCGCCATGGGAGTATTCATGAGGTGAGGAATCCACAGGTAGTTGTATCCATCAGAAGTGCTTAATTCCTTGTATGCACCCCGAGGTCATCTTCTTACTTAGGTGATTGTCCTCCGCCTCCTACAGTCTAACACATCGCCTGTCCTTTTCAGAGTTGTCAACTAAGAACTACGCAATTTTATAGCATCATTAAGCTTCTTTTCATGCACTAATAAAACCATATTTAGTGTCACTTTGTAGACACTAAGGCCTAATGTACTAAGACAGCTCGCAAAAAGTAGTTCCAAATTGCACACAGACTTTTTAAGACCTTGCACTGATTTTGCAATGTGACCTGTGTACGAATAGGTTGCATTGCAATCGTTACAGCTGGGGGAAGTTGCAGAATGACTGTCCTAATGAATGTGGATTAGGCAGGTCACTGTTTGGAACCTGTTTGGCTACAAACACAGGGGTGCCGGCCTACAAGTAACATCAGTCCACAATACCTATGTTTGTATTGCCAAATGGGAAACTTTTTTTAAGGCAGCCCATGTTCCTTTAAGGAACCTGTACCACTTTGCCAGTTTGGGGGAAACATTGGGAGGAGCAGACAATGACCACCTAAACCACTGCCTAATTTCCTGAGGCTGCCAACACAACTTTACTTTGCAAATCATGTGCTCCCCCCTTATTGCATTAATGGGTCACCTTAACGTCTTTGATATAGGTCATTACCTGTGAAAATCTTTACTTCTCTATCTGTGACCAGCCTGTAGTTACATGCTATTCAAAGATAAATAAGCTCATGGTACTATGATAATTCGGATTCTTTCACCCATATTTAACAGTCATCTAAACCATTCTCAGATTATCATTTAGGCATTTCTACATTCATATTTATATATGATAATTCCATACTATATAGGAGTGATTTTGACTGCATTTTTCATTTGCGTAGTAGGTGACAGTGCTTATGCACTAATCACATGGGTTTTGACCCTATACCTCAATGTAAGTACAAGGAGTGAACATTGTGATAATATTGCCAACAAGTACATAAGGGCAGTTATCAATTGTACTTTTGTACTTCTTAAGCATGTTTTTGTTATCTTTATAAGAGTGTGGGAGCCCTTCAATATTTACCTCTGGTGGCATGCAAGATTGTGACTTTGTGGCCTATGATGGACAATACAGCAACTTGTAAGAGTCTTCAGATGCAGCCTGAGGAGGGCAGCTCCTATGAAGAGGAAGGCCATCCCTTACCAATCACATCGCAAGATGCCAGCAGAGGAGCAGACGCAAGGGAGAGATGCACTTACATTACTATCAATTATTTCTAAGGTAAGTGTGGTTCACTTAAACCATGCAATGTATAACGAGGTAGAAACAATGCCATTGTTCCGAGGGTATCATTTCCACATATTACCAAGAGGTTGTCTTACAATAAACTCTCTCTCATCATCAAAAATAACTTGTGTTCATTCGCCAGACAGCTGTTGTATCATATATTTAACTTCTCAGTGGTTCAGGTAGCACAACATTAATTGGTGTAGTGATATAAAACAATTAAAACTATACATCTGAGCAGTGCTGTGAGCATCAGCACTCATTATTTTACAAATTAGGCACTCAGAGGTTCCGAGGTATCAATGTTAGTGATGCTAGATATAGCCTCCATAGTGAGCACTCCCTCCAGTGCCAGCAGTTTCCTTCCTCCTACTAGCCAGCTTCTCCTTCGGGAGTGAGCGTAGCTCATACCACCACTTATGATTTTCAGGAATCTGCAAGGTGTTACACCAACAGCATTGATGCTTTCTTGGATATAAAACCAAATCTGCTTTTATGTGGCTTTGTGCACAGTTAGGGAGGTTTTTTGCTAAAAGATGGTCTGTGTTAGACACACACTTTTCCACCAGTATAACTTTCTCATCATCTGAGGAGTCCTCTGTTTGCCCTTCCTGAGTTGCCTGCTTCAGAAACTGTAGTTGGCAGTCAAAACATGTCCTCACTGCAAGCTCCTGTGTTTTAGAATGGCAGTCCAACAATGTATTTCCTGATTGCGATATCCTCAGTATGTGGCTTGGTGTCATTTTTAATTTGTGAACAAAAAGAAATTGCTTTTAGTGATTCAGTATTTTTAGGGCACGAATCCTAAAAATACAGCTAATAGGAATATATGTGTGATGGTACATCCATTTACTAAATCGCAAAATATGATTTCTTAAGAATTGCGATAGTACATCTAGCTCTAGGTTATATAAATATACCTGCACCTTTAATCAATTTGAGGTTGTGGTTCAACTGAATCGAGCATTCTACAAAGAGTGAAGGGTGAGAACAGGTAGAATATGACTATGCCTTCTTCCCCCTGGGTCTGGGGTTTCTGTGAGTAGTGACCTTTAAAGGTATAAGAAAAAACATATCTAAAATGAATGTTGTTTAACCACTCTGCACAACGCTGCTGAGGCCTCATCTCAAGTGTTGTGTCCATTTCTGAGGCATTATTCCCCAGTGATAATGAAAGACTAGACTGTGTGCCCCCAAAGATGGGGTGCTTAAATCGATTCCACTGGAAGTCACAAGTCTTGTGAGGTCAAACGTACATGTAAAGGAAAGGATGGACAGAAAATATACCGGGTGTTAGACCTGGCCCTTTTTGCAGGGTCATCCCCAAACCTTTTGCCTCCTTCCTCCTATTTTTCCTGAACTGTTTTGGTTGGCTTTTGAACTCTGAGCACTTTACCACTGCTAACCAGTGCTAAAGTGCATATGCTCTCTGTGTAAATTGTACTGTTAATTGGTTTATCTATGATTGGCATATTTGATTTACTAGTAGGTCCCTAGTAAAGTGCACTAGAGGTGCACAGGGCCTGTAAATCAAATGCTACTAGTGGGCCTGCAGCACTGATTGTGCCACCCACATAAGTAGCACTGTAATCATGTCTCAGACCTGCCACTTCAGTGTCTGTGTGTGCAGTTTTAAACTGTAAATTCGACTTGGCAAGTGTCCCCACTTGCCAGGCCTAACCTTTCCCTTTTCCTACATACAAGACACCCCTAAGGTAGGCCCTTAGGTGGCCCCAAGGGCATGGTGCAGTGTATGGTTAAGGTAGGACATACACTATTGTGTTTTATCTGTCCTGACAGTGAAATACTGCCAAATTCGTTTTTCTCTGCTGCAAGGCCTATCTCTCTCACAGATTAACCTGGGGGCTGCCTTTAAACATGATTAAAGCGTAGCTTCCCTTTGGGAGCAGATAGACATGTGGAGTTTGGGACCTCTGAAATCACAATTTAAAAATACATGTTTTAGTAAAGTTGATTTGGAGATTGTGTGTTGGAAAATGCCACTTTTAGAAAGTGGGCATTTTCTTGCTTGAACCATTTTGTGACCCTGCCTGTTTGTGGATTCCCTCTCTGGGTTAGTTTGACAGTTGGGTTGTTTGCACCTCTCTCCAGACAGTGACACAAAAGGGTCTGGGGTGTAGCCTGCATATTCCAATGAGCCATCTGTGCCAGGAGGGAGGGAAGGACTGGTCATTCACACCAGAAAGGGCTGTGCCTGCCTCACACAATGCAGACTCCAACCCTGTGATGTGTGTCTGAGGCCTTGCCTGGGCAAGGCAGGATTTCACAATCAAGTGAGACTTTTCCTTTGAAGTAAGCCTACTTCAAAGGCCAAAATGGGTTTAAGACGATGACCCAAAACCACAGACTTTATACACTTCTTAAGGTAGACACTCTGCCTCACAGACACTTCTTGAGGTAGACACTCTACCTCACAGACACTTCTGGACAAGAAACCTGCTGGTGAAGAATCCCTGAACCAGACCTGCCAAGAGGAACTGCCTGGCTACCCAAAGGACTCACTAGGACTGCTTTTCTGACAAGGACTGCTGCCTTGCTGTTGCCCTGCTGCCTTGATGCTCTCTGGCTGTGCTCTCAAAGGGCTTGGATAGAGCTTGCCTCCTGTTCCCTGAAGTCTCAGAACCAAAAAGACTTCACTCCTGCAACTGGACTCCTTGTGTGGTGAAAATTCAACGCACAGCCTGCTAAAAACGCCGCACAGCCAGCCCCACGGTGAGAAATTCACGGCACGCTGAACCAGAACAACGCAGCAAGACTTCGTAAGGAGAAGATCGACGTGGCGCCTACGTTGCAAATGGAACTTTGACGCACGGCCCACCGGATCGACACACAGCTGACCCGGGATGACGTAGCCCGACTTCCAGAGTGGAATCGACGCAGCGCCTGCCAGGTGGGAAAAATTTCCACGCAGCGCCCACAGGATCGACGCCGCGCTTGTGACTGCACTCCGCAAGCCCAGGATTCCACGAACAGACCCCGTGGTGCCAGAAAACCCTGCAACCCGAAGAGGAACCAAGTCCACGTGCCGGAAATTGACACAAAGCCTTCCCATGGATGAAAAATAACGACGCAAGTCGGTGTGCGAAGGGGCGAAACCAACGCACACCTCACCGTTTTCCACGCATCGCCTCCTCTGCGGTCCCTTGCAGAGATTTTAAATGCGAACCAGGTACTTTGTGCTTGCAAGAGACCTTTATTGTTTTTAAGAGACATTTACTTGTTTTGCAAAGACTTAAGACACTTTATATAACTTTTACAGTGATATCTCAACATTTACTTATTGCATTTTAATAGTTTTGACCTGCATCTTATCAGATAAATATTATATATTTTTCTAAACACTGTGTGGTGTATTTTTGTGGTGCTATTTTGTGTTATTGTATGATTTATTGCACAAATACTTTACACATTGCCTTCTAAGTTAAGCCTGGCTGCTCAGTGCCAAGCTACCAGAGGGTGGGCACAGGATAATTTGGATTGTGTGTGACTTACCCTGACTAGAGTGAGGGTCCTTGCTTGGACAGGGGGTAACCTGACTACCAACCAAAGACCCCATTTCTAACACCGGGCATTTCAATGAGTTATAAGTTGCATGATACAAGCACTGCCCTGTATAAGAGTAATCCTAGAATGTTTAAACTTTTTTTAACAACTTAATTTTATTTTGTGTTAAGAACACAGTACAGTCAGTAGGTACTTTATTTCAAGTTGCCAGTGGTGGCAGAAAGATACATCCTAAGTGTTGTACCTGGCCCTGTTTACATCATTGTACCCACACTTTTTGCCTTCTTCCTTCTATTTTTTCTGACCTGCTTTTCTTCGCTTTAGGATTCTGGGCACTTTACCACTGCCAACCCGTGTTAAAGTGCATATGCTCTCTGTCTAAAATATATTGGTGATTGGTTTATCCATGATTGGCATATTTGATTTGTCTGTAAGTCCCTAGTATAGTACACTGGGTGTGCCTAGGGCCTGTCGAATAAATACTACTAATTTACCTGCAGCACTGATTGTACAGCCACATGAGTAGCCTTGTAAAAACGTTTCAGACCTGCCTCTGTAATGTCTGTGCATGCACTTTTAAACTGCCATTTCGACCTGGCAAGTGCACCTACTTGCCAGACACAAACTTTCCCTTTGCTACATGTAAGTCACCCTTAAAGTCAGCCCAAATCAGCCATATGGGCAGGGTGCAGTGTATTTAAAAGGTAGGACATGTACTGGTGTCTTTTACATGTCCTGATAGTGAACTACTGCTAAATTGGGCTTTCACTACTGCAAGGCCTATCTCTCCCATAAGGTAACATGGGGGTTGCCTTGAAACTTTTTAAAGTAATTTCCCACTGGGAGCAGATAGAGATTTGGGGTTTGGGGTCTCTGAACTCACAAGTTAAAAATACATCTTCTGGTGGAGTTGGTTTTTGAATTGTGAGTTTGAAAATGACACTTTTAGAAAGTGGGCATTTTCTGGCTTAACTATTCTATGCCTCTGCCTGTCTGATGAATACACATCTGGATCAGAATGACAGTTGGGCTGTTTTTGCATTCACTCTAGAAGGTCGCACAAAGGGAGTTGAGGTGTGTCCTGCATATCCTGATGGCCCATCACTAGGTTGATGGGTCTTCCTGTGCTAGAGTGGCGGGAGGAGCTGGCACTTGCACCTGAATAGGGCTATGCCTGTCCTCACAAAAAGCAGTCTCCCACCCCATGGAGGGTGTCTGGGGTCAGGGATGGGAAAGGCAGGGTCTTGTGCACTACAAAGACTTCTCTTTGAAGTTTGCCTACTTCAAAGACAGAAAGGAGTTATATGTACTGGACCTCTGACACCATATAGTTAGAATCCTTCTGGACTGAAGAAATTCTGCCGGGAAGAAGAGCTGGAGGCTGTAGGAGGGACTGCCACTCTGCCTGCTGCTTTGTTGTGATGGCCTTCTGCTTGCTGCTTCTGTCCTGGGAGTGAAAGAGCTTGTTACATCCTGTTCCCGAAGGTTCTCCAGGGGCCTGGACTGAGCTTGCCTCATGTTAAGAAGCCTCAGGTACATCAAAGACTTCATCTGCCAGTGCCTGGGCTCTTCTGCTGAAAGTCCTAAATTGCCAAGTGTGCAAACTCCAGTCCCTTTGCCATTAGAAGTGCAAGCTGGTGATCTGAAGGAGAAAATCCACACGTCAACGTGCTGCAAGAATTGACGCAGCACCTGTCTTGTGGCTGAAGAACCAATGTAGCACATGCCCGCTGCTGGAGAATCAATGCGGCGCCTGCTTCGCAGCTGCAGAGTCAATGTAGCGCCTGGTTCACCGCAGTCCCATCATCACACCTGGATTTTCCACGCATTGTCCATGGGTGCCCATTTTTCTTTCACCCCGCACCACAATAAGGAACTGAGGCTGCATGTTCGGAAATCAACCATCACCTTTCCTGTGAGAAAAGAATCAGCACATCACCTCCTCTGCCATAAAGAAACCAGTGCATTGTCTCACCTACAAAGAAAGAATCAACAGATCACCTACCCTGCGCAGTAAGAAACTGACGCATTGCTTTGCTTTTCCAGCGATTCACCTCCCTGTGGCCCGCATTGTCTTTGTTTTTGATCCCAGGTACTTTGTGATGAAGAGATAAATCCATTGAGTCCAATGGATTAAGACTTGCTTAAACTTTGAAAAGAGATGTTTTGACTTGTGTGTTTTGGATTTTTGTTGTTTTGGTCTGGCTTTTTTTAAAACTGGTGTGCAGTCATTTTGCAGTGTTTTCACTGTGTTGTAGCGTGTTTGTGTGTTTGTGTGTGTGTGTACAAATACTTTACACAATGCCTCTGAGATAAACTAGACTGCTCGTGCCAAGCTACCGAGGGGGTGAGCAGAGGTTATCTTAGTTGTCTGACTCCCTTACCCTGAGTAGAGTGAGGGTCCCTACTTGGACAGGGTGCAAACCACTGCCAACTAGAGACCCAATTTCTAACACTAAGCTGGTTTAAATGAGGGGTACATTTTACTTTTCCATAGTCCTCCCATCTTTGTTGCCATCTCTCATGCACATCTTTGAGAGCACCTAGTTCTCCCCCAAACACCAGGGGTCACCTCATGTGTGTGACAAACAGAAGCCATAAATATTTTAAGGGATATAGCTGATTAATTGAATTTCCTTACATCGCTCAAGTAGATACAATAATGTAAAGCATATGGAGAAGTCCCAGTTTCTAGTACACATAGAAGGAATCTCTGCACTCTAGCAGCAAGCCCTAACTTATCAACAGAGACTTCCCAAAAAGGAACCTGACAAAGAAGGAACAGCATTTAAGGTCATTTGACATTGAAAGGTGAACATTTTTAGAGGTATTTTCAGTTTAGCCACAGCTTTGCATGGTTTAGGCAGAAAGGGTATGATTCCAAGGAACTTAAATGTGCAAAAACATTCTCAGAGCACTCTTTAGCTTAAGCGTTGTGTTGTACACCATTGCTGAATCCGAACTTCTGTAGAAAAATATAGAAAATGCACCCCTCCTAGATTAATTGTAGGTAGTTCTTAATTTGAGCCAGTGGTGGCAGGTGGGTCCATTTTAGGAAACAGCACTTATTTTTCCTCATCAGACTTTTAGCTAGAGCAGAAGAGAAAAACATGGACAGAGGAAAGAAGTAGGAAGAGAAAGATGGAAAAGAACATGACCAAAGGCATGAGAAGGGACGAAAAGAAACCTGAAAAACTGAGATGATTGGGCAAGGAGTGTCTCATGATGGATTAAAGAGGCATGATGTGGATTCAGCACTATGTTTTAGCAAACCTTTAGGCCCAGCAATTTAATTAAGCACTGATCATAGGACTAGTAGAAAGATGTTCAGGAAACAAACCAATAAGGGTGACTAATGAGGCAAATCTTACATCAAGCTATACGTCCAGCACTGACCGTAATGGAGCAGTTTTAGTTGATGTTCAGGCAAACTCAGTTCTAAATGCCTGGCTTGGAAGTGACCTGCAAAGGAACTTTGATGCAATTTAAATCACAAGAACCCTCAATCCTCCATATGGGTACACCATAGGTTGAAGTAAGGGCAATTGTTAGATCCGTGGGCTAGGCTAAGTAGATTACCCTCATATTTTCTGTTGGTGTAGGTTCAGAATATTGTGTACAGAGTATGAACCACAAGACTATTGTAACTAAAACACTGAGGACCAAAATACTGACAGGTACATTTGTATAGGTTAGTACAGATTTTCTATTCCTAACCCCACATATACTTACCTTTACGACATACATTCTTATCTTCAAGATACATAGATGTGGGGTTTAGAGTAGTTGATCTATACTTACCTATGTGCATTTACCTTCTCAGTATTTTCTTCGTCAATATTTTGCTAATGGTATTCTTGTAAACGGCATCTGTCATCTGGCTCCAATCATCAAGCTTGTCAGTGAGGATCTCATGGTTCACTATATTCTCGGCCACTGAATCTAAAATGTTGGCTAATGTGTTGGTTGTCCTCCATTGTGTTAGAGTAGGAAGACATCCATGATGGCTGCCTAATTAGTCTTGCTTTGCCATGTTAGGTCTGAAGCATTATTAGTGATCAGGCAGGATAGTATGGATCTCATCTTTTTAGTTATTTCAGGATATTACCTTCAGATCCAAGTTAAAGATTTAGAGAATTACAACTGAGGTTAGGTTATTAAATCAGCATGCAGTCAATAAAGCATACTTAAGAGTGCTGAAACTAGCCATTTGTGGCTGAAGGCTTTGAGCAGCTCTAATGTAAATACTGAGGATGTTGTTGTGGTCTTTGAAGAACACTGCTTGACATGGTAGGACAACCACATTGGAAGCCTTTATTTCACTTGCTGCCTGTTGAACCTGGAGAACCTATGTGGGCTGTACTGTAGGCAGGCTTGGAGGGCACAGGCTGTAATTGTGTAGGTGGGGGGACGGCAAAGGATTAGGGTCAGCACATTTGTCATAATGGATTTTTAGGATCTTGGTTTCAGGGAAATTGAGGAGTGTGTAAGTCTACAAATAGGAGAGTGAATCTTGTGAATGACAATGAGAAATTCATAAATTGTGACAATAATGATCAAAATCCAAATATTATTATAAGTGTGAGAGATGAAAAAGCAGGAAAAGAATTTCCAATTTCCAATATACAAATTGATGGGAAATGTGTTACTGTGCTTGTGGATTCATGTGCATTGTACACCAACATTGTTCAAAACATTGTTAAAGAAATGTGGCCTGACAAAATGTTACTTCTGCCTGCTATATCTCCTGGGGGCTATACAGGGCATAAAATTGATTTGGTTAAATATTGTGGGGCAGAATTGGATTTCTCACAACAACACCAATATGGAAAGGTATGTGGAGAGGAGTGGGCAATCACTGTTTGGGTGGCCTCATTAAGAATAAATGGGCTTTAGGGTAGGTCCTATGTCAATTTTTCCATTGTATATAATTGACAATGCGGAGAAACCTAGGAATGCAAAATATTCACCTCAATTGAATAATTTTATGGTGAAGTTTTAAAAAATATACCAATGTTTTTAGCGGTAAATTGGGTGAATTTCGTGGTTTTAAGCATTGCATAATTTTGATTAAAGGTGTTGTACTGACATAACACAGAGTCAGGAACATCCCTCTTTCTTACAGAGAGAAACTTAATGTTACGTTGAATGACTTATGAAAGGAAGGCACAATTGACCCAGTGGAAACCCCTCCTTGGGTATCTCCACTGGTTATTTCGGTAAAAGCATCTCGAGCTCTGCGTTGATTCACGCAGCCTAAATAGTCCTATTCGGATTGATTCTCATCCTCTTCCTAACTTGCATAAGATGGTTACTACACTGGCAGGTCAAATGTTTTCTCAACATTGGACCTGGCAAGTGCTTACCATCAAGTTAGGCTTGACGATGAATCCAATATCCTAACATCATTTATTACTCCAGAGGGCTTATTTAGGTATTGCAGAATGTCATTTTAACTTGCCAGTGCTGCCTTGGTCTTTCAAATGTTAATGAAAGAAATACTTGAGGGATTAACAGGGGTAGTGGTTTTCCAAGATGCCATTTTTATTTTTGGATACGATGTGGTGGAACATGATAGGAATTTAGATTGTGTCCTAAGAGAGTTGTCGGACACAGGTTTAACCTTAAAAATAAAAAAAATGCAAGTTCAGAAAGTATGAAATGGAGTATCTTGGGCACTTGATTAGTAGATCAGGCATCAAACCTATCACAGCCATGTGGAAAGCACTATGAAAGCTCTTATTCCTGATTTCAAAGAACAATTGATTGCTTTTCTTGGTCTGACTGAATTCTATGCAAAATATATTCAGAACGATGCTACTAAAGTGGAACCATTTAGGTATTTACTAAGGAGGAACGCTAAATTTGAGCCAAATGACTCTAATTTTCAATTAACTGAAAAAACTGAGTGTTGAAGCATCTTGTCTGAAACCATTTGTGGCAGGTAAAAAATGTTTTGTGGCTGTGGATGTGTGGGTTGCACTGTGTGCTTATAGAGAGGGAGAAAGGGAGAGAATGGATTGTCTCATAGGCGTCAAGGACACTTCGAGAGGCAGAAAGGCACAACTCCGTGATAGTGAAATAGCTACTTGCATGTGTTTGGGGATTGGAACATTTCAGGACGTTTTTGCGGGGTACCAGATTTGTTATAAAAACTTATCACGTCTTTGATTTATATGATGTTGCCAAGCAGCAGACGTAACATGACAGCTAGTTGTCCAGACTCGCGTCTAGGGTACAAGTGTTTCACTACAGGATAGAATATGTTCCAGAAAGAAGAACATCAATGCTGATTGTGTGTCAAGGTTGCCTTTGTCAGAGGGGATTTCAATTGAAGAAGAATCAGATGTGAGGTAGCGTTCACTTTGGCTTATAATAATTTGATTGGTGTGGATCATCCCACTGTTCAGGAATCCATGTGCAATGAAGAAATTACCCCACTCCTTTCCATGCAACTCTACTCTACCACACTCCACTGTATGCTATTCCACCTTATGCCACTCCACTCAACCCCACTGCACTCTAAGCCACTCCACTGTACATCACTACACTGTATGCTATTCCACTCTATGCCACTCCATTTTATGACACTCTAATGTATGTCACTCTACTCTGTGCCCCTCTACTCTATGCTACTTCACTGCATGCTTGTATGCTATTCCACTGTATGCAACTCCACTCTACAACACTACACTCTACGCTATTCCACTTTCTTCCACTCCACTGTATGGCCCTTTAGTGTATACGACTGCATTGTACACTATTCCCTGTACACCACTCCTCTCTACACCACCACAGTATACACTATGAAAATCCACTATACGCTACTGCACTGTATATCACTCCAGTCTAAAGCACTCCACTCCATGTCAATCCTCTCTACCCTACTGCACTCTATGCCACTCCACTGTACCACACTCCACTTTATGTGACTCCACTATGTGCTATTCCACTGTACGCAACTACACTGCATGGCACTCAACTCTAAGCTATTTGACACTATGTAACTCCACTCCACTCTATCCCACTCCATGCTATTCCATTATACACTACTCCACTATATTCCACTCCTTTCTATGGCACTGCACTCTGCACCACTCCACTGTATGGTACTTCAATCTATGCCACTCCACTCTATACCACTCCAGTGTATGCCACTCCACTCTATACCACTCCAGTGTATGCCACTCCACTGTACACCATTCCATTCTACACTACTCCAGTGTATGCTATTTCAGTGTATGTTGCTATACTGTATGCTATTCAACTGTATGCCACTCCACTTTACACCACTCCCCTCTGCGTCACTCCACTGTATGCTATTCCACTGTATGCCAATCCACTCCATGCCACTTCACTCTACGCCAGTCCACTCCATGCCAATCCACTGTACGCCACTCCCTTGTACACCACTCCACTTTACGCTATTCCACTGTAAGCCACTTCACTCTACCCCACTCCATTCCATGCCACTCCTCTCTACAGCACTCCACCGTATGCTAATACCTTATGCCACTCCACTCTACCCCACCGCACTCTGTCACTCCACTGTACACCACTACACTATGTGCTATTACACTCTACGCCACTCCATTTTATGACACTCTAGTGTATGCCACTGCACTGTATGCCCCTCCACTCAATGCTACTTCACTGTACGCTATTCCACTGCGTGCAACTCCACTCTACGACACTACACCCTATGCCATTCCACTGTATGCTCCTTCAGTGTACACCACTGCATTGTATGCTGTATCCTGTACTCCACTCCACTGTATGCCACTACACTATACGCCACTACACTCTTCGAGAATCCACTATACGCTATTTCACTGTACATTACTTCAGTCTATGCCACTCCACTCTACCGTATTCCACTGTATGACATTCTGCTCTATGCCACTCTACTCTGCGCTATGCTACTATATGCCACTCCACTCTACGTCACTATACTGTATGCCAGTAACCCTCAACGTCTTTTCACTCTACACCACTTCACTATACGCTACTGCACTTTATGCCACTCCACTCTAAGCCACTCCACTTTACACCACTACATTCTACTCTGTTCCATGGTATGTCACTCCACTGTACAACAATCCACTCTACACTACTATATTCTGTTCTATTCCACAGTATGCCACTCCACTCTACAACAATCCAATCTGCACTACTCCACAGTATGCTATTATACTGTATGCCACTACAGTCCACTCCACTATACTCTAACCCGCTCCACTCTACAACACTCCACTCTACTGCATTTCACTCTGCAACACTCCACTCTATGCCACTAAACTGTACGCCATTCCACTCTACACCACTACAGTCTATGCCATTCCAATATATGCCATTACACTGTACCTCGCTCCACTCTACGCCACTCTACTGTACTCTATTCCACTCTACACCACTTCACTCTGTGCTATTCCATTCTAGGCTACTCCATTCTACACCACTCCACTCTATCCCATTCCAGTGTACACTAAATCCAAAGTATGCCACTCCAGTGCACCACTTCACTTTACGTCTTTCCACTGTATGCCCCTACACTGTACCTCACTGCACTCTATGCCAGTCCACTCTACAACCGTCCACTCTATGTTGCTCCACTCCATACAACTCCATTGTACACCACTGTGTTCTACACTATTCCACTGTATGCCACTCCACTCTTACACACTCCACTGTATGCCACCGCACTGTACACTACTCCACTGCACACTATTCCACTCTATGGTGCTCAACTGTATGACACTCAAGTTTATGCCACTCCACTGTATGCCAATACACTTTACGCCAATCCACCCTACACTATTCAACTGTATGAAACTTCACTGTACAATACTTCACCCTATGCTATTCCACTCTGTAACACTACACTCTATGCCACTTCACAGTACACCATTCCACTATGCGTTATTCCACTCTACACCACTCCACTGCACACATCTCCACTCTGCACCAATCCACTCTATACCATTATACTATAAGCCACTACACTGTACCTCACTCTGCTATACAATGCTCCACTCTACACCTCTGCACTCTACGATATTCCACTGTACTGCCACACTAGACTCAACACAACTCTACTCTTCGCCACTTTTCTGTATGCTATTCTTATGGCACACCACTCTACTCTATGCCTCTCTGCTCTATAACATTCAGCTGTATGCCATTCCACTATACGCCACTCCACTGTATTCCATTTCACTCTATGCCACTCCACTGTACCCTACTCCACTTTATCCTACTCCGCTATACCCCATTTTACTCTGCACCACTCAACTCTATGGCGGTCATTCTGACCGCGGCGGTCGGCGGTTGCGCCCGCCAAGCGGTTCCCGCCGAAAGACCGCGGCGGCCATTCCGGCTTTTCCGCTGGGCCGGCGGGCGACCGCCAGAAGACCGCCGGCCGGCCCAGCGGGACAGCCCCTTCAACAATGAAGCCGGCTCGGAATGGAGCCGGCGGAGTTGAAGGGGTGCAACGGGTGCAGTGGCACCAGTCGCGATTTTCACTGTCTGCGCAGCAGACAGTGAAAATCTTTGTGGGGCCCTGTTATGCCCTGTTATGCCATGCCAGTGGCATGGGCAGTGCAGGGGCCCCCAGGGGCCCCACAGCAGCCGTTCCCGCCATCCTGGTTCCGGCGGTGGACACCGCCAGAAACAGGCTGGCGGGAAGGCGCTCAGAATCCCCATGGCGGTGCTGCAAGCAGCGCCGCCATGGCGGATTCCCTGGGCCAGCGGGAAACCAGCGGGAAACCAGCGGGAAACCAGCGGGAAACCGGCGGGAAACCGCCAGCTCCCCTTTTCTGACCGCGGCTTTACCGCTGCGGTCAGAATCGCCCAGGAAGCACCGCCAGCCTGTTGGCGGTGCTTCCGCCGCCCTCCGCCATGGCGGTCATGGACCGCCAAGGTCAGAATAACCCCCTATGTTTCTTCATTCTGTGCCACTCCACTATACTCTATTCCTCTGCACGCCACTACACTGTATCCCGCTTTACTCTGCATAACTCAAATCAATTCCACTGCACTCTATGCCACTCCCCTGTATCCCACTCCGCTGTACACTACTCCACTGTATGCCACTTCACTGTACGCCGACTCCACTTCACGCCATTCCACTCTACAGCACTCTATTGTATGCTATTACATTGTATACCACTCAACTCCACTTCACGCCACGGTAGTCACTGCCACTCCACTGTTCGCCATTCCACTGTACGATATTGTACTCTATGGTATTCTACTGTACGTACCTTCACTCTACCCCACTTAATTCTATGTCACTCCAATCTATGCCATTCCACTCTATGCAACTCCACTCGATGCCACGTCATTGTATGCTTATGCTCTGTATGCCATGCCACTCCACTGTACGATCTCCATACTACGCCCTCCACTCCACCCAACTTCACTCCACGCCACTCTACTATGTTCCATTCAATAACAGTCTATGCCCCTCCAGTGCACCAGACTCTACTCCACTGTATGGCACTAAACTGTACAACAATGTACTCCTGTCAATGCCACTATAGCACTTTATGACACTCTTCTGCACTCAATGACACTCTACGCAACTCCCTTTATGCTGCTCTTCTCCAGTTAACACACTCGATTCTATGAGATACTACTCCACTGTACTTGACTGTGCTCTACTACTGCACACTCTATACCACTCCACTATACACTACTCTACGCCACTCAACTGACAGTCTGTCCAACTCCACTCTACCATACTTTACTGGACTCTACTCTCTTCCATGCAACTCCACTGTACAACACTTTAATCCACTCTGGGACCCTCAACTCTACTTCACTCTATGATATTTCCAACACTCTACAACATACCAGTCCACTCCACTGTACCACATGCCACTCCACTCCACAACACTTTTCTCCACTGTATACTATGCCACTCTATGACATTATACTGTAGAACACACTGCTTCACTCTATGCTACACCACTCCACTGGACTCAACTACACTCTAGTCCACTGCACAACACATCACCCCACTCTATGGCACTTTACAACACTCCACGCTACACCAACCAATTGTACCACACTCCACTTTATGCAACTCTACTCTACCGGACTCTACTACACTCTGTGCCTCTATACAATACTGTACTCCATTCTATGACTCTGCACTACACTCGACAACCCTCTACTCCACTTTATGCCCCTACTCCCCAATATACAACACTCTACGACACTTTCCAACACTTTATGACACACCACTACCCTGTACTGTACAAGACGCCACACCAACAACTAACTCTACACTTTGCCTGTCCGCTCTAGTGCACTCCATGCCACTGTACGCCACAACATGTCATTAGAATGTATATTAATTTTCTCCACAATGTGCTAAGCCACTCCTCTCCACTCCATTCTACTCTACGATTCTGCACTCTACTTCACTCCACTCTATCCCACTCCACTGTACGCCACTCCACTGTACACTATTCCACTGTACGCCTCTTCACTGTACCAGTTTCGATTCTACTGCTCTCCACTCTACTCTGCTGTACAACACTATACTCTATGACAGTACTTTGTACAATATTCTTCTCCACTCTACTGTACCACACTCCACTTAATGACACTCCACTCAATGACAGTAAACTCTAGGTTTTGAAACAAAATCTTATTAAAAATAAAAAACATAAAACTATTGAAATTCAATGAAAAAACAAAGGTTAAACTTTTGTTATAGTTAGGAAAACTGTATTTATTCTTTCTATACAAACCAAACTTAAAGTGCACAAACATTGCAAATTGTAAGTTATTGTTTTACCTTAAATTTATAATGTTCGCACCCCCTCTAAATTAATATAACTTGATTTATTCTTTAGTCACAAAGCAAACTTAAACTACACAAACATTAAAATTTCTAAACTTATTGTTATACCTTTAATTTATAGTTTACCCAACACCTTATTATAATTCATGTACTTCCATCCACAGAGTATTCAACTCGGTAGTGTGAGAGTGTGAATTTTCCAACATGTTTATTAATGATTTTGGTATACTAATTATATAGGGAATTAACATGTAAAAACCGGTGACTTTCTAAAATGTTTATTCTGGCATGTGAAGGTTATGAGAAAAGACTTTGGGAAAAGATATTGAAAATTATTTGAAAGCCATGTTTAAGAGAGCCATTAATAACTGGAATTGACAAATGAATAACGGGATTTGACAAGCTGTTATACCAAAAATTGACAAAGAGAGACTGTCCTGAGTGAATTCTTATTAAAAAGAAATTATAATTAGGAGGGATTTTTAATTGTTTACTTAATTTTTAAAGTTTTTGAAAAATTTCGTTTTTTTAGACTATGGAGACTATGAGAAACTTGCATAACTAAAATAGTACAATTAGTTGTTGTAAAGTTCTAAATATTGGATTGGCGGTAGCGAGTGTGTTTATGTGTTTATTGTTTATAGCGGTGACTGTTTATGAGACAAATGGAGCCAACCATACTTCAAAGATTGAAAATTCTTTGGATATAACTGGTACATCACTAATTAAAGATAAGTTTAGAACAGATGCTAAATACTTGCATGAAGAGAAAGAGCTTTCCTCTAATGTTTTCTATCGCTTATTGCATGATGGACGCGAAAGATTGTTATATATGTACACAGATTCCCACTTCAGTGGAAGAAGGAACTACTTACCATAGCTTGCCTGTAAGTTGCAGTCTTTTACTAACACGCTTCTATAATCAAGAATATATTCAGTATTTCTATTCCAAATATGACATGGTATTTTCTTTTGTACCTGTCATAGGTTATTTGAATAGAATAGCCAAAGATTATAACATAGTTATTATGAGAGATTTCTTTGAGCCTACTTTAATCTTTGGCACTGCATTCGCCGATCGAAACAATTTAACATGTTTACTAACACCTGTAGAGAAGACATTTTTAGATAACACAGAAGATAGAAGAAGAGAAATAAAGGCAAAGATAGATTAGGGAATAATTAGCAGAAGACCTGGGGTTGATTATGCTTATACTGATATTACTAAACAAGGAAAACTAACATTAGATGCTGAACACGTGGGAAGAATTTGTATATATAGACCTTGGAGTAAGGATGATTGAGTGTTTGTGGGAAAGAGTGAGTGTAGACATGTTTTTATGTTTAGGAGTAAGTGGGATTTTATGATGAATGGACAGGATCCACCAGTGCCTGGTATATACTATATTTGTGGAAGTAATGCATATTACTGTCTTCTTAGAGGATGGCATGGAACATGTTACTTGGGAATAGTCTGTCTGTTGGAAGACTTGAGTAAAATACCTGAAACAATGAAATTTCAAATGAGACACAAGCGAGAATCAATTTCTAGCATTGCGGGAGACATTTTTGGGGCTATAATTCCTTCAGTGAGAGTAGTTCTGAATTCTATCAAAATATAGAAGTTGTCTACAATAGTGGAGAACATGTTGACAAGTTATTCTGGAGCTGTCATTCTTCTAGATACTGAGTTGGCTGCTACAAGAGCTATGGCACTTCAGAACCACCCTGCGTTAGACAGTCTTTTAGCAAAGGAGGATGGAGTTTGCAAATTACTTGGTTTGAATCATTGTTGTGCATACATTCCTGATAATTCAGTAGAAGTTAAAGAATTGATTACAAATGTAACAATTAACAAAGAAGATTTAAAAGAAGTAATAGAATCTACAGTTTGGGAAAAATCTGACAAGGGAAGTGCAGCTGTGGGAAATTGGTTTAGTAATGTGGGAAGAGGTGTTATTGTGGCAATAGCAAAATGGGTGTCAATTATTGTATTTTGTCTAATTGGAATCTGGGGAACATATAAAATGATAAAATGTATGAAAAAGAGAAAGTTAGAAAAAGATTTGATATACAAATTACTAAATTTTATGGGGAAAATAGAAGGAGAAAGAGAAATAATGCGAAAATAAATGAGACCAAATTTTGAAGTATTGATGATAATAAAAAAATGTATTATAGATTGATGTGATGACATAAATAGTCATCAGAGGAGGGATTGTGAGAGTGTGAATTTTCTAACATGTTTATTAATGATTGTGGTATACTAATTATATGGTGAATTAACATGTAAAAACGGGTGACTTTTGAAAATGGTGGCCACAGTTCATTTCTGTTCCTAACTTTGCAAAATTCTAACTAAATGTTATAGTTATCTTCCATAGTTCAATGTTTATATAAAAATGTACTTGATCGTTTAATAGATGTGTACACAGCTACCCCTAGTGGGTTGCTGCATTATGTCTTACAAGGCCATGTTTAACTGAATTCTTGTATAAGTTGAATGTTCTATTGTTTGAGAATGTTACTAATACGTGGTTTCTTCCTCGAGGATGGAAGTAAATGTAGCAAGTAAGAAAGTTTCTTCCTGAGAAGAGAAGTTTAGACGAGATGGAACAATGGAGCTACAGACGAGATGGAAGAGGAAAAGTTACTGTTGAAAGTACGCCCTGGTTAATGTGACGTCGTTGCATTTTAGGTTATTAATTAGAATTATTATTGGCTGAATCGTAACCACCCCATGTAATGACCAATCATAAGCTTTTTGAACATTAGTATAACAACCTGAGTAGGATTTTTAGATGTCAGATGTTAGATTGTGAGACATTAGAAGTCAGATATTAGACTTTAGAATTCTGTCGTTAGACTTGAGATTTTGAGTCTGCAGACTTCCAGTGTTCCTGCTGATGGTTCGAGTCATATTAGCAGTGTGGGTTTAGCTGTTGTTCGGCCTGATTCTCTGAAGACATTCCTGATGGTGTCCCCTTGCTGAAGTAGACTACATGTTGTTGTCGCTGGGGTAAAGAATGAGATGTTAATGTCATATGTGTCTACTTTGTTTGCAGGTACCAGCTGCAACTTGTAATTTGATTGCTGCATACTAAAAATATTTTTTTTAATAATAACTTGAGTTAGAGAGATTTTCATAAATTTGTGTTTCTAAATTTTTTACATGAAGTCCAACATGTTGATGCTAATTTGTGGTTAGTGAGGGTATTAACATTGAATGCTCAAGATTTATATTGACACTCTTCGAATGTTTGTACTAATGCATACATTGTCATTATTACGATTCTGGTGTTGCTAATCAGTATTATTATTTTGGAGATTATTTGTTTGATTGTTTTGATTAAACTCAGATATATTTGACGTTCTAATCAACCACTCTTAATTCTACAGTATATGCTTACCACTTGTGTTTGAGAGTTATTTTCGTGAATTTAGCATTGTTAATTTAGGGAAATAAACGTTATAATTTTTCTTAATAAACTGGTGTGATTAATATTTAAGGTTCAAGATTTTTGATTATATTGATTATAGTTGATGATTACATTCCTCATTGATGACATCCACTCAATCCTATGTCGCTTCGATCCATTGACCTCTTGCGCAGAATCCACTATTCGGTTTGAGCAATAGCTAGGATTTTGTGGCACTGCAGCAGAAGTCACACTACATTAACTTTAATTCCCACTCTACCATGCACTGGTTTTACACAAACGATTTGATATGTCAGAACTGTTCTTAAAAATACTACTTTTGGGCGGTGTAAGTGAGATAATATAAAAAGGTATAAAAAGTGCATGGAAATGTCCAGAACATCGTTTCCAGCAGACACATCACATCCCAGTTGAGAAACAAAATGCAAGTGTCGGGTCTTTTATGGGCCTAGGTTAAACAGCTATGGTCATGAATTCTGATTTAAATATTATTACAGTTTACTGAGCCTTATGTTTCCCAGTCACAAAAAAAAGTTTTCAAACTCGCGAGAGAAAATCCAATCGCTGGATCAAACACTGACCTTAACGTTAAAGAACACACACTGTTCAATGAACACTTACTAAATCACTCAAGTTTTCTTTTCTCGCTCTTTCCCCTTATTCCACCCAGACAGTTCCAAAACTCAATTTACCGCCAAGCCATTTGTACCTGCCCCATTTGTTTTTAAGTAGGGAGGCGTTTATTTGAGAGGAAGCAGCAGGGAGCGCGGGAATGAATGCGTTCTCGCTCGTTAGGAGGAGAATGAATGGCTCATCAATGCATAAACTAAATACTCGACAGAATGCCAAAAACCCCAAACGGCTGTTTTTTAAAATAGTAATTGAATATATTAAATTCAATGATTCCTTTCTGAGGCCGGGCATAAAGCGAGTCATCAATCTCTATTACGGGGCATTTCTTTTCCCCGGGAGCCAATAGACTATCCGTCTTCCGCCCGGGTATTTCAGCTCATTTCCCCGAGCATTCTTCAGTTTCATTGCAGAAGCTTTGGCTGAAATTGCACGAAGGCAAAAACGTCCAAAGCTAAGATAAATAGGGCAATGAGAAGAAGTGTTAACAGAGAATGCAAGAGTGCAAGCAGGGGGGTGCAAAGAGAAAGGACACGGGCAGGCGCGGGAAAAAATCCATAACATAACCTCTTTTCTGTGCACGAGACCTGACTGTGTTAAAACATTTTACTCATGAACGTCAATTCACCAAAATGCCAGGTGTAGAAGAATGACATGTCGTGCCCCTTGACCGTCAATTTTACTCACACACACATGCTTACACATGCACACTTGCACAGCCACCCTCTCCCTCACGTAAACACACTCACCCTCAAGCACGTACTCAACATACATTTAAAAGCAATATTTTTTTACTTACCTCAACAGCCAGGAAACGTCATATTCCAGCTATGTGTACTCCATTTGTTTATTACAGTGACAGTGAATAATGGAACATTGTTCACTGTTAGTGTAATAAAAAATGAGAGAAAACAAAGAGTGGAGCCCCAACCCACATCCATAACGACAAGGTGCCAGTGCTTTTCTGGCACTGATTTTGCCACCTCTGAGGCCAGGGGTCGCAGAGAGAATGCCAGAGGTCGCAAGGGACAAGCCAGGGGTTGCAGCTGCGACCTCTGTCGACCCCTAAATGATTTTACTGTAGTGTGTATATATAAATGTGGGCTAAGAAACCTCTGGGACAATGTTACAGTAGGATCAAGCATGCATTGGTACAGCCAAAACATCTGCCTTTACCGTGCTACCGGAAGCAAACAAAGTCATGCACAGCCTATTTGTGCGCGTCGTCTCTGTGCATTCTGCCTTTTTCTGTACCACCTATGTATGTGCCTTACTTTCTATTTCCGAGGCTTGCCGTGCTGCATGACACCCTCCTTGCAAACACAGGGGATAAAAAACAACAGTACGGGTAACACGGGGAATAAAAGGGATACAAGCAGAACCGGCCTGACAATGGCTGTCTTATTTAGCCAGAAAAAACCCACAAAGCCTCCTTTCTAGATTCAATTATTGGACAACCTCCGGGTAAAAATCTTCTTGGCTCACTTTAATTTACCAAGGTCATGGGCCGCCTTTTCAGGCAAATGAGAACCAGATATAAACCTAGAAACAACAGGTTCGTTCCCCCATGACTGAGGATGACACTTTAAACTTCCACGTACAAAAATGTGTAAAACACCACAGCAATGTTAGCAGCAACCTACAAATGATGTGTATTACAGAAAGGAGAAGAGAAAGGAAAGGAGTGGCTGAAAGAAGAATGAAAAAAGAGAAAGAAAAGAAGAATTGGGAAGGATGGAAAGGATGAAAAAACTAATGAAGTAAAAAAAAAACTAAGGATTACAAGTAGAAACTGAAGGACAGAAACCAGAAAGGACGAAGCAATAGATGACCAATATTTCTCCTTTGTGCTATAACCCTCAAACAGGTACGAGTTGAAAACCAAAGACAGGAATGATGCAGCGCCAATTAACCACCCAGCCACTGTGATTGCGGTACTAATGACATCCTTGGCAACCGTTCTGTCTCTATGGTAGCAGTTTCAGCACCAGCTGAATCCACTTCTGTCCACTCCCGAGAGGCCCATCTATGTATATATGCATGTTTCTATATGTAAACACCTATATTCGCACACACGTCATCTGCAAATTAATTACAGAACATTGTTTCACGTGCCATGATTCTGCAAATTATAGTGGTGCCATCTGCAGGGCTCACGGTAATAATTCTAGATATAAGAGAAAACCACTCCGCCTGAAACGTATATTTTGTATTGCTGTCATCTTTATAAATTGAAATGTTGGTCCTAGTTTGAAAATAGCAGTGATGCCAAGTATCATGGTTGAGGTATCTTGTCAATTTCCCCTTCAAATGGAGAGAACCAATAGGATAAGAATGACATATTTGCATTGCATATGGTGTCACTGACTCACAGCTTTAACATGTCAAACCCCCAAGTCAAAGGCACACATTTGGTAAAACGGATTTAAAAATAAGTCACATGATTGTTGCTAATGGTTCTCTGGAAAAAAAAAAAAATATCCACTGTGCTTCTTCTTAGCAAAGTTACTAGCTATTCAAATATCATGATAGTAGGCCTGATTTAGTTTTTGGAGGATGAGTTACTCTGTCACAACGGTGAAGGATATGCCATCTGCCGAAATTTACATTCCATTGGAAATAATGAGATTTAAGGCCTGATTTAAAATTTGGGAGAATTTACAAATGTGAGGGATTTCCTGTCTGCCGTAGTACCAGTGGTGTAACAAAGGCCTCTGCAGCCTTATTGGTGTGGTGGGGTCCTGAGCTCCAGGGGGTCCATTCAGCACAATACCCTGGCCTGAGAGCTCCTGAGTGAGTTTGGAAGGGGGGCCCTCGATGTACTTTGCATGGGGGCCCCCTCAAGTTTCATTACACCACTGCGTATTACAATCCCCATAGGACACAATGGGATCATAACAAGGCGTATGGGATATCTGTCACATTTGTGACAGTGTATTCCCCTCCGCAAAAGTTCAATATAAGGCCCTTATATTTCGGCAGATGGGAAATCCATCACAATTGTGACAGAGTAACCTGTCCGCCAATATGTAAATCAGGCCCTCAGTTTGGAAGAGAAGAAAAGAGTGATGAGCCTTTATTAATGTGTATAAATTGAATATCTGGCCCCAAATTATTAAATGCACTCGGTAACTTCTAGTGCACTGAATGGCTTATGGGGCTTTTTTGCAGTTACAGGTGGGAGATATTTTGACCTTTTTTCAAATCTTTAAAACCAAAATTGGCCTTGTTTTCGGCCTGTAGATGATAACCCCGCCAAATATGGCGAGGGAACACTGAATCTCCTATATCTCACAAACACTCTTTGGCATTAAACTGAATTGGGGCCCAGTGAAGGGCTGGGGTCCCTCTGCACTAGAGGGACTGCAGGTTTCTATGTTACGCCCTGGGAGCAGCGTTCTTGAAGAAAAAACTTGCCCAAACCCATTTCCTGGAGATGCCAGCTTTCACTTCCCTGCAGGATGCCAGAGAGAACTGTCAACAGGCATCCTCTATTTTTCCTAAAATCATCAAACAAAGCCCCTCTATTGGGGGAAGGGGCAGTAAAATGGCATTTCACCCAAGAGACCGAGTGTGCAACTTTATTAAGACATGTGTACATTACAGGGTAGTGCTGAGGCTGCTATTTTTTGTGAATTTGAAAAGCTTCTGTTTTAAAAAAATTGTAATTTTTGTAATGTTGGAAGAGGACCTCAACATCTCGAGAGGTCCACGTACAAGCTGGATACGTGATATTACTTTCGGGCATGGACATGGAAGCTGGGAGAGTGTGGACCGCAAGGAACAGACACAGATTAAGGGTGAGGGGATACAAACAATTGAGGCTAGCCTTTAATGTATGGATTAAATAAGTGTAGCATACTTAGAGTTAATCTGTAATACGGAAACAAACAGCAATACCTATAGGGCATATCACAGTTTCCACCTGGAAGTGTTTGTTTCCAAAAAGAACACAGGCCCAAATCTTTCTAAGTATGGATTTGTTTTATAAGAAAAGTGCAAGGGGAGGTCCTCAGAGCTCATTAACTAGTTATTATTGAAATAGCTAAACATGTCATTCAAGGTAGTCATGCCCTTGAAAATATATCAAGAAGGAAAGTAGAGGGTGGTGTACTGGTTTTAACCCTATTTGTCTACCACAACACTATAGGAACTGGTAATAAAGGAAGATGAGTAACTGCCCAACTACCCAATGCATGTGCCTGTCTGCTCCAATCTGATCCCGTTTAGCAAACCTGTATCTCATCATGCCCTGTTCTGAATCGTCTGTGAATGCATTTGGCTTTCTACCAGCATCCACTCTGTCACTGTTTAATCCCACTCTGCATCCTTCCTTTTTACACCGAAGGCTTATCTGCGCTTGCCCTCCCTTTGTCTCCCTAGCATTCTGGTTTATCTGCTCTTGTCCTTTCGCACAATCTCCCCAAATGTCCTTTCACAACTCTGCTAAATTTGGCTTAAATGCTGTTGCCTGTCCGACTTTCCCCACCACACTTTTACACCTCTACAATTATGCCGTTGACTTAATTTTCAGCTCTGCCCAGTGGCGGCTCCTCCGCTAAGACGGAGGAGCATCGCCCCACTGCTTTATGCAGTGAAGCAAAGGGAAAACAAAAATTCTAATAACGCAACATTATTATAATTTTATTTTTCATCAGGAGCACGGTTGGGGGGCGAGGCTCGGCTGAAGGAGGGCTATGTGCACATAAGTGTGCATGACACTTTGGCCGGCCGTGTTGGGCTGGCCAAACAGTCATGCACACTTTGCATTTCTCCACCCGGCTGTATTGAACAGCTGGGAGGAGAAAGTGCACAGGCCCATACTCTCTTTCTGAGTTGCAAAGCAGGGTGCTCAGACCAATCATGATACTGCTGTCATGCTGTTGACAGCAGTGTAGTGATTGGAGGGGAGTCTAGAAGTCTTTGTGATTGCGGGAGTCCGAGGAGGGAGGAGGGACGGAACCGTTTGTACCAACATAAGACGTAAATTCTTTTACTTATTTTCTTTTTATATCCCCTGCCCCACCATCCCCATTGACAAGTGGCCACCCCTGACTCTGCCATTCCTCTGCTCTGTAAGTCCGATGTGCCCCTGTATAGATTTAAGAATCCTTAATCTATAAAGCCTAGAAAGCAGCCCTAGAGGTGCTGACCCACACATCTGATACAGCAACAGCCCCTTGTGCAAGCGAAATACTTCCCTTACACAGCCTACCCTGAGAATTGGAACCATAAGGCTGTTGACCCCAAAAAATAGTTATTTTCACAGTTAGCTTGACGGTATTGGCCAGTATAGCAATCTTTTGGGTTTAGTGGCTAATTCACTTACTTGGAAACTGGACATCAGATTTCCATAGACCAGAGAGGAAAATCACCTTAAAGAAAACCTGCAAAATAGGAGGTAGCATTGAAGAAGATTTTATGCAGATACCATACAGAGAAAGATTTAGAAGGCTCTACATTAGAAGACACAATTCAAGATTCACACAGAGAGATTTAAAATTAGAGCAACAGTTATCAGGACTAACTTGCAATGCATACAGCAGAAACTGAAAAGAGTCAAAGTCACTATACCTCCCTCATGTGCAGAAACTTTCTATTGTGAGACAGCTATCAGGAGCAGCGCTGCCTTTTGCATGGGATACTACCTAAGGAGTAGTTTGTAAGGATTAGTTATCCCCAACGACGGCGAAATATTGTGCACCAAAACCCACTCTGCACAGTATGTGTCAGAAAAAGATAAATGAATTGGTGATTTAGTGCTTGTACAACGAATTTCGTAGTAGGGTTTACCTACACTTATCCTGACGTTAATCAAACACACAGTTGGAGGCTTATCACAGCCACTGTTCTCTTTCTAGAACAGTTACCCTTGGAGTCTGCGTTGTATTAGCTCGGGTGCACTTCTTTTGATGTATCCGCCTATCACCATTTATGCATGGTGTGGAGATTTTCACACTTACTATTGATGCTTATTGTCCTTGACTTCTTTTCAGTGACATTTTACTCATCTTGTATAGGCAGGACTTTGGTTTTTATAGCACAGTTTCTGCTGAATACAATGATTTATGTAAAGCCTTGAAAAAGTCACTGTTGTGACGAAACAAACACGTACTGGCAGTCATTTGATGTGTAATAAAGTTCACAATCAAGCTGCGTGTGAAATTTTTTACTGAAGTTGGAATAAATACTTCTGGAACTTTTGGCACAAAACAGCTCATGGTCTCTTATATACTGAACTTTGTGTTTGTGTGCTTCAGTATCATCATTTTCTAATTCAGTGGTTATAAACCTTTTATTGCTTGATATCTACACACCACATGGCTGCAGTGTGTAGATACCAAGGGGCATATTTACAATGAAGTTGCGTAGGGCAGCGTACAAGTGACCTTCTTGCACTGCCCTGCGCCACATTGAAAGGGCAGAAATGCACCGTATTTACAAAATACAGTGCATTTCTGTCCTCCTTCCCTGCACTGGTGCCCTTTTGGCTGCCTAGTGCCAACGTAGACACCCTTGACCATGGTGCAAGGGTGCATGAATTGCATGCAAGATTGCGTTTGTGCACCTTCCTGCTCAAAAATAATCCATGAAGGCGTTTTCCTCTTTCTGTGTGTGCTGCAGAATACAGAACACATAAAAAGAGGAAAAAATGAGGGAAAAAAGAGATATTTCTCCTTGTTATGCCTCCCCTGGGGAGGCATGTGGTTTAGAGAGCCTTGTAAATCTGGGAATGCATCAAAACCCATGGGCGATGCATGGGAAAACCCACTGCAACACCCATGGAACACCCTCCTGACGCAGAGTAAGGCAATGCAGTGACTTGCGCTGCATTGTTTTACACCATATCTACTAGGCCATGAAAAGCCATGCAAAGTGCCTTTGGGTGACCTTGTAGATATGGGTCTGCACTATGCACCGCTGGTGCATCACAAAAAGTGACACACCTGTGCTGCAAGGGGCTTGTAAATATGCCCCTCTTTTTTTCTGAATATTGAGAAGAGTACCTTTCATTTCTTTTAGAGGGTGGAAAACATGTCTACTAAGTGCTGTGGTCATGGTAGTAGGCCCCATTATTCATCATAGATAACTTAAATCACTGAATGTGATTCTCAATGATTGAGTTGTATAACCAGGAGTTTCCCTTTCTTCTCGCTCTGTGCAGTATGGCACCATTTTAAATGACCCATTAGATTATCAGCTTTGGAAGTAAACAGGGAGTTTGATGCAATTTCAACTTTTGTAGTGCTGTTCCTTTCAGTTCAGTAGAGGTTTTGAGATATCTTCTTTGGGTTCGTTGATGGAGCTCTCAAATATATATATATTTTTTTCTTAGTTATGGCCGTGAATCTCATTCGTACACTTAGAGAAGTTTTTCAAGGTAAATATGGTCTTTATGTTGAAGACACCAAGGACCTCATTACGAGTGTGGCGGTCTGCAGACCGCCACACTCGTGGTGGCGGTCTGAACCACCACCAACGCAGTGGTCTGACTGCCACATTACAACCCTGGCCCAGCTCTGCCAGGATCTTGGATCCCGGCGGTCTAGAGGTGGCTGAGGTCCTAATCCGCCAGGGCAGCACTGCAAGCAGCACTGCCCTGGGGATTACGACCTCGTTCTCCGCCAGTGGTTTCATGGCGGTAACACAGCTATGAAAAGGCTGGCTGAGAACAGGTGCGGGGGGGCCAGAGCGTGGCCCCTGCACTGCCCATGCACTTGGCATGGGCAGTGCAGGGGCCTCCCTGGCCAGCACCCTCCCAATGTTCACTGGAGACAATGCTGGAGACAATGCTTTAGTCTGTTTCCCGCTAGGCTAGCAGGAGGAAACTTAGGTTTCCGCCCGCTGACCTAGCAGGAGACCCATAATAGCACCAGCAGGGAGGTTGCAGCGTAGGCGGCCGCCACCCTGTTGGGTGTTTGGCGGATGGAGTTTTTCGGCCACCAAACTCATAATGAGGCCGCAAGTCTCCTTTCTTCCCCAAATATGTATACATATGATCTTGAAAAAGTTGTTTCTCAGCAAACATCTTATATTTTTACAAGTGTTCGTTCTCTGTGGTTTAACTTTCAGGGTACCAAACCACTCCTCAGATTCAGATATGTTGATGAGTCATCTACTGTATCTTTGAGAATCCCACTGTTGTGACATTCAGCAGGTGATAGTACGAAACAAGAATAAAGGGTGTGAAGCTACAATCGTATAACATGCGTTTAGATTCTAGTGTTCTATTATGAACACATCATTGCAGATGTATACCTTAATGTGCACTATGTTATATAAACTAATTTCACATTGTCGTCATACTAGTCCGAAGTACATTAACCTTATAATATCAGGAAAGTCTCATATATTTCTAAAGCCTAGAAGCTATTTTATCCCAGGTAATACACTAGCATGTATTCTACAATGTGTATCATGGCTAGTTTTATTATGGAGTTTGAAGGTAAGTGGCATCATTTTTAGAAAGCAGTGACTGCAGCATTTGTCTTTTAGGTTATATCTCTCCTTCGATATCTTCTAGCATTCTTTCTTGTGAGAAGAATCTGGATCCTGCCCATTAGTTAGTTTGTTGCGTTAACAGTTTCTATCACATGTCCATGTTGCCATTGAATTCTACTGAGAGAAAAGTGTGTAATGCATGTGAAAAATGTATGGATTTTGCCATTATATGCTCCAACTGTATTTTGAGCGGTTGCATGGGTCAGTTGAAAAGGCAATTCTCACCTATTATGTTGCTTGGATATTGGCTATTTTTGCATTAAACATGTTAGATTTTTTGGCTTCCCAAAGTGTTGTGGTGTTTTTTACAAAGGCCAGATGTACGATTACACTAGTCACAAAAAACGATCATAATAGGCAACCATTCTTTTTGCAACCAGTATTGAATGTTGTCGGTATTTAGAAAGGATGCACACGACATGGCACTCAGTATCCAGTCCCATTTTAGGAGTCAGTAAAACTTTTTCAACACCTAAAATCAGATTGGTACACATGCACATTTTTTTTGCAGTCACAAAATCCAATCCAAAATGTTTTTAACTATAGAAACATATTTGTACAACTGGCCCATTGTCTTTTCTAGATAGCACACCTTGCACGCATGAAACAAAAGTATATCGTTTTTCAAACTGTTTTGTCAGCCTCCAGACATCAACTAGTCCATGGTCTGCGAACATATCATGGAGATGTGCCCTGTTGCTGGCATTGTTGCGGTCAGTTGGGCCTGACCTATCCAAATCTGGGCCTGTGGCCAGGTTCCAATCCCCACCTACTACTGTTTGTGTAGATCCACATTTTGCCAGTACTCTAGATAGATGGGAGAGGAACCTTAGAAGGCGTACAACCACTGGCACTGAGTTTGTTCTTATGAGGCCAGACCACCCAACCTGCCCTCAGTAACAATTCTCAGAAATTCCCTGCCTTCAAGAAATGTCACCTTCAATCCTGTAAACCATTAAAACCCAGCTTTACGAATTTCCCTTGGACTAATTCTTTCTGCTTCCTTCACAATCATGTTGCAACATGAGCAACTGAGTTTTGGTCTTATAAGGCCAGGCCACCCGACCTTCCTTCACAATTAGGTTGCTGCACTGAGGAACACTGCTTCACTTTTGATTCACTTCAAAGGCACCTTGGTTCTATGTTGCACACTACAAATCTAGCATGAGAACATCATCCAGGAGCTCATCATATCATGACTAGGAGATTATTTGCTATCTTCGGGGCATTACCAGCATTCTTTCCTCAAGCAAATGCACACTAGGACACATCAGATATGCTGCAAAACCTTCACTTCCATATGGATTAACTTAAAAGGTATGTTGAAGCAATCCAACATTGTGTGACTTATCTCACAACATATTAGCCAGGACTGTTCAGGTTCAGAAAAGCTATTTTTTGGTTGATTATTTGTAAACAAAGGAGTCATAATTCTGGGAATTTTTTCAAACTGTTGAAGCTAAAATCTGTTTGTTACCCTAGGGTGTGCCATTGTTCAAGCTTCTGCTACAGTGCTGGAAACCCCTGATAGACAGCTAAAATAGCCATAGAGATCAATGGGCAGTTGCATAACATAATAACAAAATAATATCTACACAATGAACATAAGAAGAATTACCAAACCACGACAACAAAAATGTCTCCTAACAAAATTTTGCTAAAAATCATTTAACATATTTCTTTTTAAATGCAATTCTTTAAAATCAGATAAATATATGCGTATCATAGACAAATGACATAAATAAACATAAATAGAATCTACCATATCACATACAAAAATAAAAAAAATCCGAACTGCTAACCCAGCGACAATGACATTAAACTTGAAAAGAATTAACAAACAAACACACTTTTTCAATTAAAAAAAAAGTACAAAAAGGAAATTAAAACATGCAACTAATTGCTGCAGAAAATACCACCACTGCTATAAAGCAACACTCTACTTGACTGGGCCTAAAACCTGACAGGCTGCAATACACTCCAAATTGAAATCCCCTACATTGCAAAGTATGCTCTGAATTGTAACATAGCTTAAATGTAACTACAAAATAAGCAGATATTTGAATACACATGCATATAAATAACAATACAAAAATATCTCTAAAACACAGGTAACAAATTACACCAAGCAATGCAAAAAGAAAACCAAACCAGAAAACTATTGCACATCTAAATTACAACAAAGATAAAACAAAATATAGGTATAATAAAAAAAGAATATGAAACATAGACCATGAAATTAATTAATAAATAACCTTTCTCAACCATTTAGAAGTAGACAAAAAATGTGCAAATTAAAAAAATAAACAAACATCAATGACTACAACATATCTTTTACTCAACAGTACAATAAAAAAAGAAGAAAAAGAAGAAAAAGAACATTCCTCCAAACAATACAGAACCAATTAGTCTGAAATAAAACAAGAAACACCAAAAATGTAAGTAAATAATTTAAAACATATGATAAACATGTACTACATTTTTAAATAGCATAAAATATACATTACATTGACATATATTTTAATAATACTGTAATCCATAGATATCATGTTAGAAAATGCGAAATATATTAAATTGTCTTAGGGGAAGCTATTATTACATTACAGGTGCCTGATTACCTGTAACACCCTAGAAATTAGAGCCTCTCTAAGGTTAGAGTTTGGGATTAAGAGTGCATTTGTACAAGGCTTAGTAGGGTGATCAGGTGGGCTCATTGCCTGTTTAATAGCGAGACCTCTTCACTAAGGCACATATGGGGTCATTCTGACTTCGGCGGTAAAAAGCGCTTACCGCCGGTCAGAAGACCGTCATAACACCGCCGCGGTCGCGGTAAACCGCCACGGTCATTCTGACCCGCAACTGGCAAACCGCCAAAAACCCGACATCAACAAAAGTCGGCCACACCAACGGCCAGCGAAAAACTGACGATGACCAAACCTCCACCGTCACGCCAACAGAAATACGCCCATTCCATTCCGACCCACAAATCCCCGCAGCGGTCTTTCAACCGCGGTATTCCATTGGCGGTACACACCGCCGCGGTCAAAATACACACACCTTTACAAAACTCAGCCACATTGGACAATTCAAAATACACACACCTGAGACACATACACACAACACTCCCACACACCCAATACAATATAAAAAACACACCCACATCACCCACAAACCCTTACGACCACAATTGCGACTGAAGGCCAGAGAGAGACAGCACAGAATAGAGTACACCATCACACAGAGGCAAATCACAACATCACCCACACAATATCCACGCACAAAACACCACACACCACCACACTCACCACACTCTACAACACATACCCCACCCCACACCTCATCCACACCACCCCATGGCACCCCAAAGACACCCCAGGTTCTCTGACGCAGAACTCAGGGTCATGGTGGAGGAAATAGTTCGGGTAGAGCCCCAGCTCTTCGGGACACAGGTGCAGCACACCACCATTGCCAGGAAGATGGAGCTATGGCAAAGAATAGTGGACAGGGTCAACGCTGTGGGACAGCATCCACGAAATCGGGACGATATCAGGAAGCGGTGGAACGACCTACGGGGGAAGGTGCGTTCCATGGTATCAAGGCACAACATCGCGGTGCAGAAGACTGGCGGCGGACCCCCACCTACTCCCCCAGAATTTACAGCATGGGAGGAGCAAGTCTTGCACATCCTGCATCCTGAGGGCCTCGCAGGAGTAGCTGGAGGAATGGACTCTGGTAAGTCAAATCTTCACTACTTCTTTCCCCCCACCCTACCTGCATGCCAAATCATACCCCCACCCTCACCCCCATCACACCAACTCCTTGCAAATGGCTCACCATCACAACCCACCCATCCCAACACCTAGCCCTGCATGCGTCCACAAAGCATGGACACCCATCACCAAAGCATGCCCACTGCACATACCCATCTCCCCCACAAGCCACCGTCACAACAGCCCCCACAAGGGAATGGCAGCCCTGGGGTACACGGCCACCCACCCATTGCACACTATGGCACACACAGAAGCAATAACCATACTCTTATACCCCTGCAGGACCCGAACGCCACCACACCGCCCAGGAGGGTCCAGAAATGTCCATCCCACCCCCAGAAGAGGCCCCCAGTGATGACAGCAGCTCTGTCTCCCTGGACCCAGATGACCAGCCCGGCCCATCGGGGACCTCGGGACAGTCGGTTCCCCTCACACAGCCACAGGCCACAGCAGACCTACCCCCCTCTGGGAACACCAGCACAGCTCCCACCCAGCGGGCCCATGCCTCTGTCTCCAGGACACGTCAATCAGCGGTGTGTCCACCACTACAGGGCACCCAGGTTGACTCACCACCCCAACAACAACAGGGACCTGGGGGCAGTGGTAGTGGGCACACGGTCCAGGGGACAGAGGCCCAGGGAAACAGGGGAACTGGGAGGGCTGCTGTGCGACAGGGGGGGGACAGGCCCAGGGAACCCACTCTCCACGAGGCCCTCTCCTCCATCATGGGAGCATACCACCACTCCCAGGAGACGATGGCTACGGTACTGGCCAGGTTCCAGGAGATCCAGGTACTGCAGGAGGAACAGTACATGGGGTTCAGGGAAGAACTCTGAAACATTAGTTCCGCAATGGGGACCATCGTCGTGGCTCTTAACCAGATTGTCACCACATTGCGGGACCATGTGGCACCACAAAGGGCCCCTGTCACTAGCATGGACCAAGAACAGGCTACCACCTCCGCCGGCGCTAGTGGACAGGAGGCCCCCACACAACGACAGGCCACCAGAACCCCACCTCCTGCAGAAGAAGAACCACCCCGCAAGCGGGCCTGAGATCTCGGAAGAAGACAGAGTAGGATGCCAAGACCCCCGCCAGCAAAGGATACCCCCTGATGTCATCCCACTGTCCCACATTGTCACCCTGTCCAACCTTAAACTGCCCCTGCTCCATCCTTCCACAGGCATATGGACAATGCACCTGTGAGACTGAAAATCTGGACTCTGCCATGGACATTACTCCACCATCACCAATCACCAATTTTCAACCATGTCCCTAAATTTAGCACCTAAATAAAATCACTTATTGCACTAAAAATATCTGGAGTCTGCTTGTATTTTGAACAAATGTATTAGACATAACGGTGCCAAAATGTTCAGTTACATTGTGATGACAACATACCACTGTCACACAGCTGTAGTCCATGGGCAAACAAAGCAGAGGTCACACAGTGGGGCCCACATCTCTGAAAACGGAAGGGAAAGTCACAACTCAGTTAATATAAACTGGGGGAAACACAGACAGTAGAGAGGCAGGAGGCTGTAAGTACATGTAAAATGGCGGTGTTGATTCGTACCTGTGTGCTATTGAAAATACTGTTGTATCACTGTGTCCCTGTTGTCTGTGTCGTCCCCGTCGTCTTCCTCCTCTTCACTCTCCACAGGCTCCACAGCTGCCACAACACCACCCTCTGGACCATCCTCCTGCAGGAAAGGCACCTAGCGTCGCAAAGCCAGGTTGTGAAGCATACAGCAGGCCAGGATGATCTGGCACACCTTCTTCGGTGAGTACATTAGGGATCCACCTGTCATATGCATGCACCTAAACCTGGCCTTCAGGAGGCCGAAGGTCCGCTCGATCACCCTCCTAGTCCGCCCATGGGCCTCATTGTACCGTTCCTCTGCCCTGGTCCGGGGATTCCTCACTGGGGTCAGTAGCCACGACAGGTTGGGGTAACCAGAGTCACCAATTAGCCACACACCGTGTCTCTGTAGCTGTTCCATCACATAAGGGATGCTGCTATTTCGCATGATGTACACGTCATGCACTGACCCAGGGAACTTGGCATTTACATGGGAGATGTACTGGTCAGCCAAACAGACCACCTGGACATTCATCGAATGATAACTTTTTCTGTTCCTGTACACCTGCTCACTTCCACTGGGGGGAACCAAAGCCACATGGGTCCCATCAATGGCACCAATGATGTTGGGAATATGTCCAAGGGCATAGAAATCACCCTTCACTGTATCCAAATCACCCACCTCAGGGAAAACAATGTAGCTCTGCATGTATTTCATCAGGGCAGACAACACTCTGGACAAAACCTTAGAAAACATAGGCTGAGACATCCCTGATGAAATGGCCACTGTTGTTTGGAATGATCCACTTGCCAAAAAATGGAGTACTGACAGCACCTGCACCAGAGGGGGAATCCCTGTGGGTTGGCGAATGGGTGACATCAGGTCTGGCTCCAGCTGGGCACACAGTTCCTGTATAGTGGCTCGGTCAGTATGACATGTCTTTCTTCCATTGTCGACAGGTCCACCAGCGGTCTGTACACGGGAACATTCCTCCATGTCCTCGCAAGTCCCAGCGGACGGTGCCTAGGAAGGACAACATGGAGCACAGAGTCAAGCAAACCACAGGTACGTTCCCACAGCTTGCACAGTACACGATTCGCTATGCATTGAATGGCTTGTATGAGTGGCAATGCAAGGCCTAGGCCTGTGTGACGCAGTAGAAATTAAGCCATGTGGGCCCTTGAAATAGCGGCTGCCTGACCTGTGAAGTGTGACAATGGGATGTGAGGTCAATGCGCTGGCGTGACACACCGTGGCGGTAGGCGGTCGAAGACCGCGGTGCAAAGCCGCATTGGTTAACATAGAACCCTATGGGTTTCAGGAGCCAATGACGAAGTGCGCCGGCGGTCGCGGTACGCACCGCTGCGGTACGCACCGCCGCGGGCGTGACCGCCATTTTCTATCAGCTTAATCACTCGAGACCTGATCATCCACAGGAGAGGACCTATACTGCAAGTGCTGCTGTGACCTCGGTCTGGAAGAGACAATGGCTGCTGCGACTGGGGAAAGGGCCCCTGCCTTCACTTCTGAAGAGTTGGAGAAACTCGTGGATGGGGTCCTCCCCCAGTATGCGCTACTCTACGGTCCTCCAGAGCAACAGGTTAGTACACTGGGGCCATGCTTTGTGGGCAATGTCTGGGTTGAATGGGGTGAATGAACGATGGTGCAGAGGGGAGCGTATGAGGCATGCATCAAACGACAGATGAGAGCATGTGCCACATGGCAACGGTGGGGATGGGGGGACACTCACATCGAGCATGCAGAAAATGATGATATTGTATTTTCTCTCCCTGTACGTGTCACATAGGTCAGCGCCCATCAGAAAGTCGACATTTGGCGTGCCATCGCCAAGGACGTCCGGACCCTGGGGGTCCACAACAGACGGGGCACCCACTGCCGCAAGAGGTGGGAGGACATCCGCCGCGGGAGCAGAAAGACCGCGGAGGCTCTGCTGGGGATGGCCTCCCAACGTAGGAGGAGTGCCACTCATCAATTGACCCCCCTGATGTCTCGGATCCTGGCGGTGGCCTACCCAGATTTGGATGGGCGTGTGAGGACATCACAGCAGACACAAGGGGGTGAGTACGAGCAAATTCTGCTATCTTAGCGCGCAGTGGAGGTGTCTGGGTGGGGGAGGAGGGATGTGGGCATCCCTAGGCCAGGGCGATTTCTGTAGGCTAGTCCCCTCCGTAAGGCATGGCCCTGTGCCCCCGCCCTCCACCTCTCTAGGGTGCCAAGTACAGCTATCCATGGCCTTGTGTCACCTATGTGTGCAGATGTCGTCCATTGGCTTGTAGGCCAAGTCTCACTGATTGAGTAGTGTACCCCAAGTGCACGGCGTAGTGCCGGGGGCTTCTGTGTCTGTCCTCTCCGCCAATTGTGTTGCCAATGCATGCACTCAACATGTCTTTATTTTTTCCCCCCCTTTTTTGGTCTGCTCTTCCTGTTCATGTGTGCATTAGCATCATCTGGCGGAGGAGAAGTGGCATTGGAGCACGAGGGAGCTGCATCTCACATGGCCCCGGAGGGCCATGCAACGGACTCTGATTTCACCAGTGAGACGGAGGGCGAGGGGGGCTCCACAACGGGGACACGTAGAGACATCAGCGACACCGACACGTCCTCGGAAGGGAGTTCCCTTGTGGTGGCGGCAACATCCGTGCCCACCGCAACAACAGGTACAGCCGCCACCCAGCGCACCAGCTCCGCCGTCCAAGCACCCCTCAGCGTTCGCCCAGTGCCCGCTCGCACACCAAGGCGGGCATCTCCTTCGCCCCAGGCACCTCAGGCCATGCCCCAGTTACCCCTGCTGCCCTCAGTGAGGAGGTCATTGACCTCCTCCGGACTCTCATTGTTGGGCAGTCTACCCTTTTGAATGCCATCCAGGGGGTGGAAAGGGAGGTGCATCGGAGCAATGCATACCTGGAGGGCATTCATTCGGGTCAGGCTGCCCATCAGCGATCGTTCAACGCTCTGGCCTCAGCACTGACGGCAGCCATTGTCCCTGTCTCCTGCCTCCCTCCTCCAACTCCCTCCACCCAGTCCCACTCCCCTGTTCCTCTGCCTATCCCAGACACACCTACAGACCAGCCTGCACACACCTCAACACCCAAGGTCAGCTCATCCAAACATAAGCACCACACATCACAGAAGCATTCACACAAGCAACATACACATGCAGACATGCCAACAGCCACTGCCTCCTCTGTGTCCCCCTCCCCCTCGTCTCCCTCCTCCCTCCCTGTGACGTCTCCACTCACACTTGCATGCACCACTTCATCAGCCACTACGTCCATCACCAGCACACCCACCAGAACACTCCGCACACGTGCAGTCACCACCCCCACTGCCATTTACACGTCCCCTGTGTCCTCTCCCAGTGTGTCTGTCACCCCCACTTCCAAACCGCACAAACGCAGGCAGCCACCCACCCAACAGCCATCCACCTCACGACAGCCTCCGTCACAAGCACCTTCACCCAAAGACAGCACACTTGACTCTCCTACAACTACATCCTCTTCCTCCACTCCCATACCCACTGCACCTACCCTTCCCATTGCTCCTAAAAAGTTTTTCCTCTCCAAAATTAACCTCTTTCCATCACCTGACCCACCCCCTCCATCTTGTAAAAGTCCAATCTGCACCTCAGCCACCACAACCCCTGGACCTACAAGGACCATAGTCCAGGGATATTGGAGTCCACCACCTTCGAGGGCAGCTACATCGGCCAGCAGCAAAGGGACAGCCAGCCCACCCCCTGGGAAAAAATCCAAAAAAGGCAAGGGCCGGCGCGAGAGGACAGAGACGGCAGCCTCCACAGGCACCACCCTGGCACAGTCAGGGAGTGGGGTGCCACCTGGCACATCTCCAAAGGGAGGCAAGGTCCACAGAGGATCAGGCAAGGATGGCAAGGGCAGCACAGCCGACAAGTCCAGCAGCAGGCGAGCTGCCCAGGAGGGCCCCACCAGCCCCATTCCGGGTGTGAAGGAGGACACCCACGGGCACGGGACACCAGCACAGGAGGGCCCCGCAAGCGAGAAGTCGGATGGCGAGTGAACACCATATATTGGCCAGATCTGGTGCCCTGGAGACACATGTGAAGAACCGCTGAACAGGGCCCTTCAAGACAAGAACCGCTGAACAGGGCCCTTCAAGACAAGCACCGCTGAACAGGGCCCTTCAAGACAAGCACCGCTGAACAGGGCACCGCCGTCTCAAGAACCGCTGAACAGGGCCCTTCAAGACAAGCACCACTGAACAGGGCACCGCCGTCTCAAGAACCGCTGAACAGGGCCCTTCAAGAAAAGAACCGCTGAACAAGGCCCTTCAAGACAAGCACCGCTGAACAGGGCCCTTCAAGACAAGCACTGCTGAACAGGGCACCGCCGTCTCAAGAATCGCTGAACAGGGCCCTTCAAGACAAGCACCACTGAACAGGGCACTGCCGTCTCAAGAACCGCTGAACAGGGCCCTTCAAGACAAGCACCGCTGAACAGGGCACCGCCGTCTCAAGAACCGCTGAACAGGGCCCTTCAAGACAAGAACCGCTGAACAGGGCCCTTCAAGACAAGAACCGCTGAACAGGGCCCTTCAAGACAAGCACCGCTGAACAGGGCCCTTCAAGACAAGCACCGCTGAACAGGGCACCGCCGTCTCAAGAACCGCTGAACAGGGCCCTTCAAGACAAGCACCGCTGAACAGGGCACCGCCGTCTCAAGAACCGCTGAACAGGGCCCTTCAAGACAAGAACCGCTGAACAGGGCCCTTCAAGACAAGAACCGCTGAACAGGGCCCTTCGAGACAAGCACCGCTGAACAGGGCCCTTCAAGACAAGCACCGCTGAACAGGGCACCGCTGTCTCAAGAACCGCTGAACAGGGCCCTTCAAGACAAGCACCGCTGAACAGGGCACCGCCGTCTCAAGAACCGCTGAACAGGGCCCTTCAAGACAAGAACCGCTGAACAGGGCCCTTCAAGACAAGAACCGCTGAACAGGGCCCTTCAAGACAAGCACTGCTGAACAGGGCCCTTCAAGACAAGCACCGCTGAACAGGGCACCGCCGTCTCAAGAACCGCTGAACAGGGCCCTTCAAGACAAGCACCGCTGAACAGGGCACCGCCGTCTCAAGAACCACTCAACAGGGCCCTTCAAGACAAGCACCGCTGAACAGGGCACCGCCGTCTCAAGAACCGCTGAACAGGGCCCTTCAAGACAAGAACCGCTGAACAGGGCCCTTCAAGACAAGCACCGCTGAACAGGGCCCTTCAAGACAAGCACCGCTGAACAGGGCACCGCCGTCTCAAGAACCGCTGAACAGGGCCCTTCAAGACAAGCACCGCTGAACAGGGCACCGCCGTCTCAAGAACCGCTGAACAGGGCCCTTCAAGACAAGCACCGCTGAACAGGGCACCGCCGTCTCAAGAACCGCTGAACAGGGCCCTTCAAGACAAGAACCGCTGAACAGGGCCCTTCAAGACAAGAACCGCTCCGCTGGGCACTGCCGTCTCTGCACCACTCCGCTGGGCCCTTCAAGTCAAGCACCGCTCCGCTGGGCACCGCCGTCTCTGCACCGCTCCGCTGGGCCCTTCAACTCTAGCACCGCTCCGCTGGGCCCTTCAACTCTAGCACCGCTCCGCTGGGCCCTTCAACTCAAGCACCGCTCCGCTGGGCACCGCCGTCTCTGCACCGCTCCGCTGGGCCCTTCAACTCAAGCACCGCTCCGCTGGGCACCGCCGTCTCTGCACCGCTCCGCTGGGCCCTTCAACTCAAGCACCGCTCCGCTGGGCACCGCCGTCTCTGCACCGCTCCGCTGGGCCCTTCAACTCAAGCACCGCTCCGCTGGGCACCGCCGTCTCTGCACCGCTCCGCTGGGCCCTTCAACTCTAGCACCGCTCCGCTGGGCCCTTCAACTCTAGCACCGCTCCGCTGGGCCCTTCAACTCAAGCACCGCTCCGCTGGGCCCTTCAACTCTAGCACCGCTCCGCTGGGCCCTTCAACTCAAGCACCGCTGACACATTGGCAGAAGGGGCAGGCCCGGATCAGTGTCGGACAGGGCTGCACGATACACTCTGGGCACCAAGAGTCCTCCAGTACCGCTGGAGTCTGTCATCCACTTGAGAGACTGTGGCTTTGCACTCCCCAGGATGGCACAGTGGGCAAGCCACCCACTGTAGAGACTTGAGAGACTGTGGCTTTGCACTCCCCAGGATGGCACAGTGGGCAAGCCACCCACTGTAGAGACTTGAGAGACTGTGGCTTTGCACGCCCCAGGATGGCACAGTGGGCAAGCCACCCACTGTAGAGACTTGAGTGACTGTGGCTTTGCACTCCCCAGGATGGCACAGTGGGCAAGCCACCCACTGTAGAGACTTGAGAGACTGTGGCTTTGCACTCCCCAGGATGGCACAGTGGGCAAGCCACCCACTGTAGAGACTTGAGAGACTGTGGCTTTGCACTCCCCAGGATGGCACAGTGGGCAAGCCACCCACTGTAGAGACTTGAGAGACTGTGGCTTTGCACTCCCCAGGATGGCACAGTGGGCAAGCCACCCACTGTAGAGACTTGTGAGACAGTGGCTTTGCACTCCCCAGGATTGAACAGTGGCCGTGGAGGCCCCTCGTGGATCTGGCGTCGTGGACTCATGTGGCTGAGGTGCCCCCCCTTCCCTTCCTCCTGAGGTGCCTGTAGTTTTTCTATCTGATGCCCCTGCAGTGTTCTCTCCAATGGATTCGGGTCTCATGCATGGGCTTGGCCCATGTGTTGAGGACCATTGGCCCACGTACAATGACAGAAAGCCAATTTTGACGGGACAATTTACATATGTGTATATAGTTATGGGATGTTCGACTTACTTATTTACTTAGCCTTACAATATATTTGAATTCCAATAACATATTATTTTGTCTTTGCATTCTTCCGGGGGGTTTGGGGGGTGTCACTCTGAGTTGTTGCTCTGCATTGGTGTGTAGGTAGTTTTGGGGGGGGTGTGTGTTGCGTATGTGTGTGCCCGTATTCTTTTCTGCTCCCCCCTCCCCTGTGTCGTAGGTGCAGTACTCACCGTTGTCTTCTGCACCGGCGTTCGTGCTCCTGGTAGAGGAGCAGGTAGACAATTGCTGGTAGGATGTGTAGTTCTGGTTCCATGCTGTCCAGATTCCTCGTGGAGTGTGTAGGGTGAGCGTTTTCCCGTTCGTAGTCTGTTTCCGCCCCGGAAAAGGTGGCGGATTGGTGAGTTGTGATAGGGTGGGCGGTACATTGTCTGCCGCCTGTCTGTTGGCGGTGACCGCCGCGCTGCTTGTCTGTACCGCCGTGGCGGTCGGAGTGTTAAAGTGGGGGTCCGCGTTGGCGGTTCCCGCCAGGGTCAGAATTCCATTTTTTTGGCCGCCTGCCTGTTTGCGGGTTGGCCGCCGCTTTAACACCGACCGCCAGGGTTGGAATGACCCCCATAATATACAATGAGGTTTTCGTTATGCTGAGAGAGGCATCGCCAATTTTCAGAAACTTTATCTTTGCTCTAGAATATGTGGAGTTAGGTCTAAATTAAATTGTTATGTTATCATTCATGCAGTTGAAAATATGTCTAAAGC